>NW_010525890.1:7353-28809 GCF_000687285.1 Phaethon lepturus | reverse complement strand
CAAGCCTTCCAGCCACACCGGCATTTTTGCTGGGCGTTTAAACACCACGCGTGCAGCAGCAGCGAAGTACTTCAAGCCTATTTAAGAGTGCTTTAAACAGGTTTATTGGAGCTATTTTTTTCGTATCCCTTCACCTGTAAAACCAGGTACTTCCATCATCAGAGCCCAAAGGCAATAAAAGTGGCGGTAGTCATAAAAAATCTTTTAGGCTGACCTGGAATAGCTTTTTGAGACCTCAGAAAGTCCCAGCTTTAAAAAGTGGATGTTGAGACTTGCCGCTTAACCGTACGAGGAACCCGCACGTGCCCCAGCCCAATGGATGGCACACTCCCCTTTTTTTTTTTTCCAGTCCTTTCCAGCAATAAACCGTAAGCTTGAAATTAATGACCCCTTCGTGGAGAGAAAATGTAGCCATTGACCTGGGACTGAACTTCAGCCATTCGAGGCAAAGCGTTTGCTACTGTTCAAATGTGCGTTTTCAGGAGTCGTGGAACCGAGCCTTGATCTTCTGAATACAAAATGTTTCTAATGCCATCAAGTTGTTTCAGCTCTCCTCCTCAAAAGTTCATTTTGTGGGGAAGGTCCAACAAGTTTTCACTCATTTAATACCAAAAGGCAGCCGAAGAAATCTCCGCTGAAAATTTCCCACGTGGCTACAGCTCCAAAATATTATTAGGTCAGTGGAATAATGATCCAATTAATAGCCCAGTCGAGGATCCCAGGATCTGCATCCCAAGACCCGGGATCTCAGCATCTCTCTGGTTATAGAAAAAGCCATTTTCTCTTTTCACAGGTTATTGGTACCTGGGAAATGACTTTCATATTTGTCCCAGGTCCCGGCTCAGCAAGGGGCAGACATCCATAGATCCCTATACAACACCATATTCACGACAGGCATCATGAAGAGAATCCGTCTCATCTGGTGTGCTTAATCTGCTGCAGACCTGGACTTAAGGAGGAAAAAAAATATAAATCTGTCATTTAAGGTCTCCTGTTTTCTCTCCTGGCTAATAGGATTATTCAAAACTGTTTTAAATCAAAATCCCAAAACCCGTTGTTGGTTTTTAAATGAGGCTGAGCCTTTCTGGCGTGGGTTTTTTTGATCTTTCTGCTGGATGTTGACTCCAAGTCAGAGTCCCAAACCTCTTTGGGGTTCGTAGGTCGCTCTGAGCCAGATTGCTTGGAAAAAGTGGGGTTTTGGGGGTCAGAAAAGGGCTGATTTTCAATCTCAGCAGCCAGAGCTGCGCAGGAAGCACCTCGTGGGCTGGAGAGGCGGTTTTCGAGCAGCCGGTTTTGGTGACTGAGCTGCTCCCGTCATCCCACACCAGGGAATGCGCCTGGTAAAAAGAAAGGATGCTGAAAAATTGGCAGGAGTGCAAAGAAAGGCCCAGAAATAACCCGAGGGCCAGGGAAAATGCCTTACAGTGGGAGACTTAAGGAGCTTCGCCTCTTTATCTTATCAAGAAGAAGAATGAGAGCGACTTGATTACAGCACACAAGCACCTTCCAAGGGAGAAAACACGGGGCATGGCAAAACTTCTTTAATCCATCAGCCAAAGGCGCAACGAGAAGCGAAAGCTGGAAGTAGAAGCCAAATCCATTCAAATTAAAAATTAGGCACTGGGGTTTTTTTTCTGTTTTGGTTTGGTGTTTTTTTTATTTTTTCCCATCAGCATGAACGATTAACCATTAAAACAAAACACCAGCGAAATGTTGCATCCTGCTCCAGTGCCACAGCGGCCAGTGCAGGCTCGGTGGGGACCAGCAAAGGCAGAATATTGGGGTTTATCGCACCGGATTTGGGGGGTGCTGTGCTTCGGCAGCTGGGACTGGCGTTGATTTGCAAGGCAGAGGAGGGCTGAGGATCTTTCCAAGCCCTTCCCAACTCCTCCACCCTCGGAGCTCTCTGCTAGACGGCGAAGTTTGCCGCTTCCCAGCCCCTCGCTCTCATCGCAGCCCGCAGATGCATCTGATCCACGCTGCAGATAATGATAGAAAATTACAGTGTAATAAGATAATGGGATTTATTTATAGAATTTGCTTTCCAATCACGCCCACATGATATATGTAGCCAGACGCGCGCGCGCACACATACACACGGCGCTTTCTATGTATATATATTAACATAAGTGGTTGGCTTTGTGGAAGCAAAATGCCACCTGGGGGATGTCGAGATGTTCCCAAGTGGTTCAATACCAGCGAGAAGGGTGCTGGCACATCGCAAATAGCCCCCTCATCATCACAACAATGACACCACATTTCCATGACACTTTTATCTCAAAGCACTTGAAAAAAAAAGACGGGAAGGGGAATTAAAATAAATGTAAACAGCTACACAAACCCCAGCGTATGTGGAGCTCAGTATTGAAATGCAATGACAGACTTAACTGGAGATGGGTCTGGTCTCCAATAGAAACAAGCCAAGGGAAATTTAAGGAGGCAGCACGTAATTAGCTGGGGATGGTCAGCACAGCAGGACTCTTAACGAACTTTCTCTCTGCAGGGCTGCGTTGGGTTTAGGAAAACGGAGGTGCGGCAGGTCGGTGGGTCTCCAAAACCCAAACCGGTGTGAAGGAGCCCAGCAAGTGCAAGCTGGGGGTGATGACGCACTGCGATAACCGAAGTGAGGGTGCGCTGGCTCTTCCTAGGGTCCCAGCCGGGTGCCCTGGTCCCCGGGGTGCCCTGGGTTCCAGCCCACAGCAACGCTGGGTTTTACCCCTCAAACACCACCACCATGGGGCCGTTAGAGCTTCAGGATTTGCCGCCTTGGAGGATTCCTCCTCCTGCCACGAGGCCGCTGAGTTTTACTATTTCTTTCCTAATTCCTACCGCAATCTGCATCCCGAAATCCGGCTACAGGGTGAGGACGGAAGCTGTGAATCGCAAGGTGCACGGGCCAGGTGCTGCCTGCAAAATGATCCTGCGCCCGAACGAAGCATCAGCCCCGGGCTTGGGGATGTTTGCCCGCAAAATGACAGCAGAGCTGCTGACCCTCCACAGCTCCAGGTTGCTGCTGCTCCGAGCATCCCCACCACGCTGCTCACCCCGCACCCAGCCTGCTTCTGGGGACCACCAACAGCCAGGGGACACCTGGTACCGGCTTTGTGGGTGAAACGCTGACTTTTGGTGGGGGGGAAAGCCATTTTCAGCGCCTGCGGATCTGTCCGTAAATGCATTCTCCCCGTGCACTTCACTAAGGTGTCTACGCAGCCAACGGGATTACGTGGCGTCCCACTGACCGGGTCAGCGGGTGGGTGAGCACCCCTGCTCGGCACCCAGCCCACACGTGAGAGCCGGCCCTGCCGGGCGCGGGGAGGAGGTGGCAGGCGTCTCTCCCGCGTCTGCAGCGAGGTACAGTTATTTTCCGAGGGCTGCTGAGCATCTCCACCGAGCCAGCTTCTCTGGGGAAGATCAAAGCCAACCTCTGATCAGGAGAGCCTTCACGGTGCAGGAGAACAGGGAGGGGAGAAAAAAATATCAAAAGAAGAGGGATGGCTGGGAGCGAGGGGAAGTTTTCCATTACTGAGGCTGGATAAACCCTAAACAAACCCTGCTGTGGTTAATGTCTCGCCTCTAATGACTCCATCACAGCATGACCAGGCTTTCGCAGCCCGCCAAGGAGCTGCTTTATGCCCATGGCTTTGGGTGGGCAACGTAGGGCTGGCTGTACCCCACCGAGCTCGGCCACCCCCTTGTCCCCCAGCATCCCTAGCCCATCCCAGCTTGGCTCTGCCGGTGGGGCAACCGTGGCCCCGAGGGCTTTTTTGGGAAATGCAAAGGATGGAAAGGACGCGGATCATCTTTTATAGATGCTGTTGCCTCCAGCGGGAAAGCTGAAGCAAACTTCAGCGCTTCACTCCTCCTTTGATTTCGGCACTTTCAACCAAAGAGGAGAGAAAGACCCCCACAGCAGGCGCCAGCTCTGCAGGCACCAGAGCCGAGGTGGGTGCTCGAGGACGCCCCACCATCCCATTCCCTCCTGCCAACCACCCAGCAGCAAAAAACTCATCAAGGACACCAATTTTGGGGCTCTTCCCAGGCTGCGGGGAAGGGAGGGGAGAAAGTGCAGGACTGGCAGAGGTCCCCCCTCCCTTAAAATTTATTTGTGCTCTATATTCAAATGGCAGTTTAATGAGCCTTTCCCTATTTCCAGCAACTTTATCACATCATTAAAGCGTAGAAATGAATAATACATCTAGCGGTTGGATTAAGCTGAACTCCAGACCCGATGTAGCTTCAAACGGAGGAGGGAAGAGAGGTGGCTGGAGGACGGGGCGCTGGGTGAGGCTGGTAGCCGTGTTGGGGAGAGGATGGAGTTATTTCGGCTCTGATGTGCCAAACCGCGTGCAGGGATGTCCGTGGTCCTTCCCTGCAAGCCAGACTCCTGCCATTTTAACTCAGTGATGAACAGGAGCTGCCCTGACTCAAAGCATCCCCCCTTCTCTCCTCTTCAGCCTGCAGAAATAATGGAGTCTTTTTTTTTTAATTGTTTTGGTATCATTTTTAATTATCGTTTCCAGCAAATTCATCCTCAGACTGGAGGAGTTGAGACTCAGCCCTCAGACTGGAGGGGCTGAGCCAAGACTGGTCGCAGGCTCCATGCATGCCTCTGTCCCCAGCCTGGTTCCATCTCTTCCCATCCTTAAAAATGAAGCAAATTGGGTAAAAAGGCCTGATCCAGGTCACAACACACCTCACGGAGCGCCGGGTCAGGTCTTGGCCAAATCATCCCCTTGCCAAAGCAACACGTTCGTTACCTCTGCTCGGGCGGGCGGGCAGATGGGGGTTTTGCTGCTCTTGGAGGCAGGACCCGTCCCCCGGGCACCCAGGGGTGTCCTGCACCCCAAGGTGGCCTCAACGCGGGCTCTGCACCCCAAGGAAAGAAAACGATCACCTCATTTATGAAAGTGAAAACTCACTTAAAAGAGGAGGAGGTGGCAAAAAAAGAAAGCAAGAGGCCAAAACAAACCATCTTTGGTTCAGGATGTGAAGTGGGAAGGGAAAAGGGAAAAATAAGCAATTAATGCTGGAAAGATTCACAGATTTTATTGTTTGGGGTTTTTTTATAAGTAAATTGTACTCATCAAAAGTGGTCTTTTTTTTTTTTTTGCCCATTGTTTGTGGGCATTGATTTATTTTTCTCTTATTCTTTCTTATAGTTATGTTTCTGATGGTGCTTACTGATGTGAAAAAAGCCATCTTGTGTTGCTGATAAAGTCCAGAGATAAGTGCAGAGGTCAAGGAACGGATGGGGAAAGAGAAGAGAGGAGGGAAAAAAGTTTCAGCATCTCCAGCTCCACCTTCACTCCCCCCCAAACCTGCAGAAAAATAGCATCAAGTGGCCCAGAATGGTTAATCAGATGGATTTCTCCCGGGGCCAGACTGGAGGGAGAAAGGAAGGAAACAATTTAACTGATTTCCTCGTTATCTGATCTCAGTCGTTTTAATTTGTGCTCTCTTTGAGGCTTCTCCTTTTTTTTTTTTTTCCCCCCCTTTTTTTGTGTTCATCTCCTCTTGTCGTGTGTGTGTTCAGCTGAGTAACGGATGACATTGCAAGAAAATGGGAGGTTTTTCTTGTCCGGCCCAATAACCACTTCCAAGGTCACACGTGGTGGAGGGAGATGGTGCTTTCAAGGTGAGGCAGAAAGGAGGAGAGAAACCCTTCTTTCATCAGATCTTAAGAAAATAAATCCTCCGTATTCCCATCGTGAGCCAAGAACAACCTCATCCTTTCCCATTTTTTTCCCCTTCAACGATGGTAAAGCCGATCCTAAGCGACCACCCAAGGGAACCGAAAAAATAATGGCTCAGTAAGAGAGATCAGCCTTTAAGGAGAGGTGGAAGAGAATTGCATGGGAGACCCAGGGATGCCAGCGGCGTACGGCGTGGCGGAGAAATAGCTGACCCCAGAAGCAGCGACTCCCTAAAGCTGGAGGAAAGCCCCTTCCTTGGTTTGAGGGGGGTTTTCACAGCGTTTCAGAGCAGCAGTTTGGTAAAATGGCTATTAATTATGCCTGCCTTTGTTTGAGCAATTAAGGGGCCATTTCACTTAGGGGAGAGCCCAGACAAAACCCAAATGAGGTCAAAGCTAAGCGAAGCGAAGCAAAGCCACCTTCAGCTTAATTGTAAAAGCAGTTTGATGCTCTGAATTTGGCCTCTGGAGCTGCGTTTAGTTGCAACGCCAAGGGCGGGGCCTCTGCATCCGGAGCCATTCCGGGAGGCAGCAATAAGGATGCTAACGAACCTTTCGGTCGCAGCAGCAACGCGATGGCAGGAGCTGCCCAGGAGGAATCGCAGCCTGCCAAAGCCTCGCCGGCGTGAGGACAACCTTACGGTGCCAACCCAGAGCGAAGCGGAGCCCTGCAGCTCTAATTAAAAGGGCCGCTGTAGCTAATGATCTGCCCAGCGCTAATTAACTTCAAAACGTGGCGGCTCAATACGTTTTCCGCTCTGCTGCTGGGTTGGCTGTCGTGGGTGCGTGGAAGTGCCTTCCCCAGGCTCCTCCTCAGGTCAGCATTTTTCCCAAGCCATCCCCAGGAAGATCTCCCGAGCAGGGATAACTAAATCTTTGCAAACCTCTGAGACCTCTCCTCCTCCTCCTCCTCTCTCCTTTTATTTATTTATTTCCTCCCCACCACCCCTTTTTCAATCTGCCCAATTCTGGTTCCAAGTCTCAGAAACTGGTGACTTCTATTATAAGTGTCTTCTCGGCCGTATTCATAGCATCGCACCAGCGTGACGCTCGCATAAAGTTCAGGTAGCACGGTAATTTAAATTTAGCTCAGGGAGGCAGCGAGGATGCAGCCGTGTCCTTCGGGAGCGGATTTTCCCCACTTTCCCCCACAAGCTGGCTACAGATCCACGCACTGAACCTCCTGCGCGCTGCCTTGATTTTGGACACAGGATGGGGTATGGTCTTTGCATCCCGGCTTCGTGTTGAAAATCGGGCTTCCCCACTGGTGTCGGGGGGAGAAACCATCAGCTTTAAGTGTCAGGTTTGGGGTTTTTTTTAATTTGGTTGCCTGTCGTAGGTGAGGAGCTATTGCACAAGGGAGAAAAGGGTCTCCCAGCCCAAAAAACTGACCCGTGGGGGCTTCATCCTTTGCTATACCAGCCCGATCCCATCCCATCACCTCCTCTTTAGAGAAATACAGTATTATGGAAGCGTGACTGGCAGCCAGCCTTTGCCATCTGCTCTGGCCCCTCATTACGGATTCACAACAAACATATGTGACAATTAGATCCGTAAAAAAGTCTCGTGGATCATATGCGATTGAAACGCAGGCATATGCTCTCTGCCCGGTAAATCCCACAGCTGAGCTGGGTTTGCTCCTGAAGAAGACACCAAGGAAGAGGGATGAGATGTTCTCCTCACCTACGCTCGTGCATCGGAGGGGAGGTTTGGAAGCGAAATTGTGCTCTGCTAGAGGAGAAGGGAAATAAATGGTGGTCAGTGAGGGCACTTGGAGGTACCTTGGTCGTTTTACAAGGGGCTGAAACCTTCTGGTGGCTAATTCTCTACGGCCAAAAAACACAGATGGGGCTTGCTAAGCCAAGAGCTGCATGGAGGCTCATGGCAGATGAGTGCCCCGAGGTCTGCACCAAGGTCTCTGCTTCTCCTCCGCTGAAGAAGCACCTCTGTGCAAACGCCGCTGGTTGCATGAATGACTGATTATGATGATAACTGCTCTCAGTGGCCGTAATTGAATTGCTGCTCGAAAAGGAGCAGCTCAGAGGGAGGAGAGCAGGAATAATAGTTATCGACTCCTCAGCAGCCCCCGTAGACAAGGCAGCGCTGGCGCGGGGAGCACTGCTGCTTCCTCGGTGGGACGTGCCCAAGGAGCAGTCCAAGGGAGCAGACCCCCAGCCTCTGTGGCTGGAGCTCCTTGTCACTTCAAACCCTTTGCAATCCACCAGAAAAATATAATGGATGAGGCAAAAATCATCCTCGGAGCCTGGAAAGCCACCTATCAATTCTCCAAGTTCCATCTGCTCTTCAGCCCTTGGAAGAAGGCCCTCCCTCTCGTTTCATGATGCTCAATAAATTCCTGAGACCTGGAGAAATCCACTTTTCCCCCATATTTCCTCGGCCAGCCCTGCTCCTGCTCTCTGCAAAACTAAAAGGTCTCCTTGCCTCTTCCTTTGCCTTCCCTCTAATAAGGTTGATGGGGAGAGAGCCTCACAGCACAGGCAGCAGCGTGCCCGTAAATAGCCCCTAGTGCTTCCCCAAATTGCTGTTTCATTACTATCACCTGGCTTTGTTGTAGCAATAAATTGGCCGTGCGGCATCTGCACATCAGCTTCTTTCAAGTGCTTTGAGAAAAGAGGCCTCTGATGCCCTTTTTTTTTCAGTTCCCTTCTGCCCCCAAAAAGAGATGTGCTGCAAGGTTGCCACGCCGGAGGAAAGCGATGCTGCGGCGCTGGAAGGCTTTGGATAGTTAGTTTTCATTTAAAAGTTTAAATCTTCACATCCCTGCAAGATGTTCCTGGGGCGAATGTGAAAGAGAGTCTTTGCGGGGGAATTTCTGGTTGTCAGCAGCCCACTGGAAGGAGAAACGGCTGCGGCAGCCAGGCTGGAGGAAATGGAAATGGAAAAAAAACCTGGAAATCCCAAGCCGATGGATGACTACATCAGCACATCGGTATTTCAGGAAGAGATTTCCTTCTTTCCTGAAGACGAAAGCCTGGAAGAGTGAATACAATTGCTCACCCGCAATCTCAGTCTCTATGGAAATGGAGACGAGCTGGGTTTTAATATGATGAAGGTGCAAAGCTTAAGGATGAAAATAAAAGGGAAGCCTTGGGAAAAAAAGCCCCTCAAGGGTTGGGAGACCTCAACAGGGAGCTGGGACGGCTGGGGGCTGCTGCAAGGGAAGCGCTGGGCTCTTGCTGGGTGCGAGGGGTGCACAGGGATTTGCCACTAACGCTGGGGAGAGCCCCCGTGGAGGGAAAAAGACGATGCCTTAACGCAAGAGCCCTCCGCTTGTCTCTGACCCAGCCCGGATTTACCCACACGTCAAACTAAGCACATTAGCCGCCCGCTGAGGCGTATTTAGAAGACGCCAGAAGATGTGTGGAGGATGCATTTGGGGTCGAGGGAACGGGGAGTCTCTTGAGCCGTACCCAGCGGGCAGTTTTGAACAGCGTTGCACAGAAAGCAAGAGATGCTGGTGGGAAACAAGGGGCACGAAGCATTGCCCTTCCCCGGCCCACAAGGCTCTTGGCAGGGCAGCCCACTGCATATGAAGCGCAGAGATGATTTTGTTTCCACCCGGTGTCATTTTTCCTCCCAGCATCTCTTGCCAGGCAGGAGGAAAAAAAAGCACCTTTTTGGAAATTGCGCCGTAGATCACATCGCAGCGGTCAGGCAACGGCGGGGGGAGTGATGGGTTCGGTGTTGGTTGGGCAACGGAGGCTGGGAAGCAGCAGGAGTCATGCGGATGCTGCTCCCCACACTCCCCCGGTTAACAAAATAACCCAAATTGCTGGAAGCAAGCAACCCTGAGAAGCTTCTCGACACACACACTCTCTCCCCCAGAGCTTCATCCTCCTTCATCATCAGTTATTGAAACGTTCGATCACAACCCAAAGCTGATATAGGTCTCCACTGAAACTCACCCAGGAGGAGGAAAATTCATCTTTTCAGTCAGAACTTGTTGAAACTGCTCGTTAGATTTTTTTTTTTTTCTTTTCACTACCCTGAACTGGAAAAGAATCCCAAATATTTTTTTAAAAACAAATCATTTATCGTTTAGGTTTTCTTATGGAAAATCAAGGTGGTTTTTTTTTTCTAGAAAAGCTTTTCTCTTTTTCACTGTTGAATTAATTCCTCTGCTGGAAAAAGTTTCGGTTCCCTCTGAAATGTGGGTGTTAACACAATTGTTTTTCCCTATGAAAGGGGAAACTGAGGCAAGGGGACCTTTCTCCCTTGACTTTTGCAGAGGATGAAGAGCCTGTGCTGTGCCTAAAGCCGCATCTTCCCAGCACAGTGAGACGCACACAGCGCTAAAGAGGCTTCAAAGCAACCCAAAATGCTCCTTTTCAGGGCATAATATCTGTGCAGCACCAAGAGGTGCATAAATTAGACACTGAGCAAGATTGTGCCTGACCAACTGCTGCTCTCTGGGCATCGGGTGCCAAAATGGGGCCAAGGCTCCGAAAATGCTCTCCCCACCCGTATCAAACCGCATCTCCCCCCTTCCACCCCTCCTTTCCTCTCCCTTTCCCCATCCCTCAGCCCTCAGCAAATGCCACTGCTAAATCTTACCCAAGGTAAAGGCTGAAGAAGGAAAAACAAAGTCACTGGACTCCGAGACAGATCATGGAAACAGAGGAGATAAATCCTGAGAATACAGCTGGCACGGGGAGAAAAAGACAAATACTGAAATAAATATGAAAAGAAGACGAATTTGGGCTACGGGGAGCTGGTGAGCCAGAGAGAGAGAGGAAATTGCACTAAAATAGACGAGGTTTCCCGAAGACAAAGGTAAAATTGGGAAAAATGACATCTAAACCGAAGGGGGATAAATCATGAGGGCAGCAACGTCTGAAAATTATTGGGAATGAAGCCTTCCCAGTAAGTGAGACATCCCGTGCAAGACCGATCTGCTGCAAGCAACAAATACAGCCATGGTGACAAGGACAAAGCTGGAGTGGGAGAGACAAATTTGTTGGGTGACCCTGACTTGTCCGCTTCCCCTAAAGGGGCGTCTGCAGCCACCTCCCCAGGCGGTTTGGGGAGCTCCTCCTGCTTGGCTTTAGCAATGCAAGATTTGGGGGAGGAAAACTACATGGGGAGCAGGTATTTTTGCACTGGAAGCCACGTCTCCAAAATATCAGAAACTCTTCATTTCCCCCCCCCAAAAAAACATTTTATCTGGGAAAAGCGCGCTCAAGCTGCAGCCGCCTTCTCTGAAGTTCAACCACGCAAATGGAGCCAAAGCTTTTTAGCAGAAATATTTCCTTCTACAGCCCCTTCCCAAGGAAAAAAAAACAAAAAAACCTGCTAAATTCCCCCCCCAAGTCACTAAATCCTCCACGGAGGGGCCAGCGCTGGCCAACGAGTGAGCCCTGTGGCGGGGCGTCTCTTCAGCCCGGTGACTCCCGAAGACCAGCAGTACTCGGGTCCCTCTCCTGCTCCTTATCTAGATGAACAGCAGCGGTAATCCTAAATTGAGATCACAACATGCTTGTTGCACCGCGAGCAAGGAAAGCTCTCCCCAGGCTGTAGGAAGGCAGCATGGGATTATTTTTTTTTTTCCTTTGTGCCAGGCAAAGCTGTGACATAAAGCCTACGGCTTGTTGCACGCTTTTTTCCCCACATCTCCCCCACTTCGCTCTGGCAAGAAACTGAGTTTTCAGCTGGGAAGAGCATGTGCCGTGCCAAACACACCCCCAAATTTCCACTGGGAAAGCAGAAATCCACACACCGACACACAAAAACTTGGCAGCTCAGTTTTATGCGGGGGGGTGTTAGAAAGACAATTGTTTCCAGAGAGAAAATACTGAGTTTCCCACCAAAAGTGAACTTACTGCTTGCTCCAAAACCTACTGCAACGTCTTTGCTCGTTTGCAGCAGCCTGTGGCCGGCACGAGGCACTCGGTGCCGTTGGTGCTGGAAGCGTGGAAATCCATGGGATTTTGAAGGTGGATTTGAAGCTGATCTAGATGGGGACAGCAGGGTCTTCTTAGGTCGGGCTTGCTGTCCCCAGAGGCCTGAGGACAAGCTCATGGTGGCTGTGCCTCCCCAGGAAGCACCGACGTTGCCCAACCCTGCGGTTTCCCATATCCCTGGAGATTTTCTCAGGGAATTTGCTCTGGATCCCAGTGCAGAGGGAAAATACATGAGCCAAAGGAAAGAGGAGACACAGAAGCTGGTGTCAAAGCTCAGCTCAGCTCACGTATCCACGCAGCAGATCCCAGTGACGTGTCTCCATGTTTGCATACCCCACAGCTGCTTCCTCCTGCCCAGCTTTTTATATGCCCGTGTTCCCCCGTGCTCGTTGCTCTCCCGGCCTTTCCCCTCTCTTCCTCTCCCTGATTTATGTAATTTGAAGTCCTGGTTCGGAGCTGATATTATGACACGTCCAGACTTCAAAATAAACCTCCCTCTTGATACCAGGTTATTTTATTGGGTGCATCAAGGCTGAAAACAACCTCATTCATCTTAAGAAATGTATTTTCCCATTTGCTGTATAAATACATACATGTTTCCTTGCATTATTCACCTAGGCACAGCAGACAGATGAGCAGCAACAGCGGCACCACATTTTTATTTCTCATTCTGTAACAGAAAAGGCACGGGGGAGGCTTGTGGCAGGAGCTTGGCGATGCAGAAAAATCAGCTGGGGCAAAGGGTGGAGGGGGAAATTGAACAGAGAGGAGATACCCCACTCCCAGCCAAAATTGTCCAGCGATGAGGACAAGGTCTGGTCTTCAGGGTCCTTGTCCAGGTCAGAGAGATGGTCTGGAAATACAGGAAATAGAGGTGGAGAAAAAGCCAAAGGACAGATGAAAAATAAGACCAGAGGAAAAAGGAACAGGCAAAGGAGAAGAGGGAGGAATGACAAGAGAGGGGAAAAAATGAATAATTGAAAGTCTGTAATAAACACAGTGTAGACACAGAGAAAAAATGCCTATGTGAAAATGTAATTACTGGCTGTATCAATAACATCAGTGCACACAACCGGCTGCGCTGGGGTTATGACCAAAACAAGCCATAAGTCTTGCGAATGCTCAATTCAGATGCGCCTTAGAAATCATCTGTGTTAAAGTCCAGGCATCTTAATTACCCCACACCTCCGTGGTGATTTTATGAAATAATAAAGGCGAAATTCAGCCTTTACATCAGTTATGAGGCTCGTACAGGACTCTGAACCCTAACGGGTTTCAGCCACAGTTGACACCAATGGTCAACAGTCTACACCAACAGCCCCCATGGCCAACAGCCCCAAGGATCAACAACCCCAATAGCCAACAGTACCAATGGCCAACAGTCCTGATGACCAACAGCCCCAATAGCCAACAGCCCTAGTGGTCAACAGCCCTGATGGCCAACAGATCCAATGGCCAACAGACCCAATGGCAAACAGCCCCAATGGTCAACAGGTCAGGGTTTGCCAACATGGCCTGGGGACGCTCTATGCTGGCATTCATGGAAGCTGATTTCAAGTCATGCCTTGCCTTCGTGAAGCAGAAAGTGTACTGAAAGGGTTAAAACCCCTCTTCCTTTTGAACCCAAGATGACTTGAAGCCTACATCTGCTATTTTTAAATCACTGCTGGGGATATGCAAAGGATTTCTCTTAACTGGACATCACTGATGACTGTAATGAATCCCAAATAAGACTCTCTTTCTCTTCATCAATTTCCTGCATGAATTTGGGGTTTCATTTCATTGCACCAACAATCCTCACTTACCAGCGGCTGCAGTGCTACGATGGGATACTGGTTTCTTAATCACATCCTGAGTAATGGGATAGGAAAATCTAATTATTTATCCCTAGAAACGTTGACCTGCACTGCCTCAGCCTTGTGCAGCCTGGGGGCCTGCTTGGCCCTGCGAATTCATCAACTTCTGGGTGCCTCCACCCAGCGTGCAGGTGTCCTGCGCTGGTTCCTCTTTCATTTAGTCTCACCCATAGCCGGACTCAACTGGGAGCAAATGAGGGCCAGGAGGGTGCCCGTGCTCCTCCATCCTGCCTCCTCGCACGCCATAACCTGTTGCAGTGCTGCTCCTCCCTCGCACACCAGCACCGCTTGTCCCCAGAAGCACCGATAAACCCAAGGGAGATGCAGATTTAATGTTATCGGGAGATGCAGGCCATGTTTAGCAGGAACTTGAAGGATCGTAGCAAGAGGCCTGGGTGTAATCCAGGCTGCAGCGGATAAGGAACTGAAAAGCTGCTGCTGCTGCTGCTGCTGCTTCTTTTCCTTTTTCTTTTTCTTCTTCTTTTTTTTTTTTTCCATTGGTTCAAGATTGCAAAGAGGCTGAGGGAGAAGAAAGAGAAACACAGGGACCTAGTGATAACGGGTGATGGACGTGATGCCGTATCCTCACCGAGAATACCAGAGATTGTAAAGCATTGAGAAATCAAACTGACAAGTGGGAACACAAGCTCAGCATAAGAAACGTCGGCTTGTTCAGAGCTCCTGCAGGCCTAGAGAGCTTTTTGCTTCTCCTCACGATGGATTAAGTGGATGTTGGCGATAGATAATTTTGAACTCCTTCTGCAATGTGTTCTGGCTTGTCATAGCCTCAGGGAGGCCTGGAGCCGGAGAGACAAGCACCCAGCGTGATGCTCACAGGCGCGAAACTCCTCGAACAAGACGGAGGGATTGGGAAAAGCCATATCCTGCAAGGCTGGTGACACCGGGGAGGCTTTTTATACCTGGCCAGCCTCAACTGGGCTTCCCTGGGGCTGTGAGGGATGGGTGAGGAACCAGGTCGTGCTTTCAGCTCGTTTGGCTGCAGGAGAGGACGTCGGTCTTGGCCAACGAGTAGCTCAAAATTCAGTAGGTTCCCCAAGAACCCATGGAGATGTTAACCTCGTCAGTGTTGGAGGGTTCCCGCAATTTTTGGCAGGTTTGGGAAGAGAAGTAACCCTGAACCCCCAGCTGCTCAGCCCCAGGGGAGCAGCAGTAGGTTGCAATACAGCCAAAAAGTGCTCCCTCTCTGCTGCATTCACCTTGGCTCAGCCCCTTTGCCTCAGTTTCCCTGCCACCCCAAGCACAAATCATTCCTACACCCTGGGGTAACAGAGTGGGGGAAGCTGAATTTCAGGAGGAGAAAAGAGAGGTAAATCTCAACATCAGCACAAAAAAAGAGGAAAAAACTTCCCAGCATCAGGCAGGTGCAATGGGGCCCTGGGGAAAAACATCCTAATAACAAAAAATAAAAAAATACAATCCTCCTTCCTAATTATTTTGCAGTCCCATATGTGCGGCACCAGCTCGGATCCAGTCCCTGCTTCCAGGGAATTTTTTTTTTAAGCCTTTCATACCTCCCCCTTTCCCTGTACTGCTCTCCTCTGCATGGGTTGAGCCACTTTCTGTTGTTGAGTGGAGCAGAGGACACTGAGGAAGGGCAGGGGATGCTCTGCATGTAGATCAGAGCCAGAGACTCCTTTGAAAATCCCCAGGGCAAGGGAGCGGGGCCGAAATAGGATGCCCTGGTTGAGCCACCATCCACTTAAAACTGGCTGAGAAATCTAGCAGTTTTGATGGAAAACGCCTGCCTTTGCCTTTGACGCTCCTGTCCAAACAGCGTTGGGTGTCGAGCTGATGGCACAGCTTTCACCTGGGGTAGCGGCCAGAAAAAACATGCCCGGATAGATATTCCGTCCTCTGCTGAACGGGGAGCGATGATAGGGTACGTGGAAGATTTAATTTATAGGTTCAAAGGCAGTGGATGCTGGAAAGTGTCTATAACCCAAACGAGAAATAAAGATTGCGAGGCGAAAGCCCCGTCAACGTAAGTAACAAGCGCTCGTCCAGACACGAGCTAAATATTCCTAGGCCAGAAAACCAGGGCTGCAGTGAAAACGAAAACATGTCTAGAAAGTCCTCACTACGCGCATCCGTACACATATACCCAACTTTATGTCAAAACCCTTGGGATTTCAGAGCACCAATGTGTTTTGGGGTGTTTGTGCACGTGTGATGAGCACATTTTTTGGTTTTAGCTGTTTTCTGCCCATTTTCTTCACTGCTTGTAAGAAATTGGTTCAAACCCCGTAAGGGTAGAGTCAAAATATCTTTGAGTTTTAGTTAATAATGTGATCTCCATACGGGACGCATAATAATCCAATCCTTGCCTGTGCCACCCAGTCAAATATAGTTCAGCCTGCGATACTGATCTCCAATAAACCCTTGAGCACTGGGGGAGATGCAGAAAGCCGAAAGAAAACGAACATCGGGCCAATATGTAGGAAGGATAAACGAGATGACCTGTGTAATTACAGCCCTGTCAGCTTGACATTGATTTTGGGCAAAATAATGGGATGTCTGGTACGGGACTTGTTTAATAAGGAATTAAAGGGAATAACATAAAGGATGCCAATCAACAGGGATTTATGGAAAATAAATCTTGCCCAAGTAAGTTGATATCTTTTTTTGATGAGGTTATAAATTTGGGCTGATAAAGGTGACGCTGTCAGCACCATGTTCTCGGGCTCCTGCAAGGTTGGGTCCTGCGTGACATCTTGATTAAGAAACTGGGAGGGTAGGAAATCACCGCGGCAGAAATTAGATGAATTAAAAAGTGGCGGGTTGACAAGTTTCAAAAGGCACCTCTTGAAGTGGGAATCAACAGGGTCTTCTGCTCCCTGCTGCCTGCAAGGGCTGGATTGCTTCTATTTGACATTTTTATCAATGGCCTGGAAGAAAACATCACGTCACCCCTGATAAAGTTTGCAGCTGACACAAAGATCAGGGGAATGGCACGGGAGGAAGAGGAAAGGGCATGGATACAAGATGCATCTTAATAAAGCCGTTCGGCCAGTGCCGAAAAGGAAGGCTCTTCCCTGGGCAGCAGAGGTGGGAGATGGGGCTGATAGGCCGACAGACAAGATTTGGAGGATGAAATGCAATGCTTTTCAGGCTAAAAAGCATCTTTTCAGTCTTTTTGGTATGAAAAGGTAGAAACTCCAGGGCATTTTGGAGCAAACCCATTTCGGTTCTCCCCTGGGTAAGCCGTGCAACACCCATGGTCTGCGCACACCGCGTCCATGACGCTCCCTCAACTTCAGCTCATTCCTCACCGACTTTGCAGGGTTTCAAGGACTTGCAGCACTTGGACGTTACTGAAAATCCCACAAGGCACCTGGCTGAGCCTTTTGGCCTCAAACTATATTAAAAACGTGCCCTGAAGTGACTTGCTCGAGGCCAGGCACTGGTGGGACCAAAGCTGCTCAACAGACCTCCGCGTCGGGTGGGCTTTAGGCAACGTGCAGCCAAGCTCGGTGCTCCCTCCCTGCACTCCAGCTCCCATCCCTTTTCCCAGGATTGTGTTTTCCCCTTAAAAAAAAAACCCTCTTGCAAGCCCCGGGTAGCCACAGCCGCTGTGATTTTGAAGCTGCCTTCTGCCATTTCTCCCAATGCCAAACACACACGACACTCCAGCGCTCTCCGTAGCGAGCACTTTATTGCTTCCAGAGTGGCTTTTTTTCGGCTCCTGCAATCCAATGCCCAAGAATAATGGACAGGCTTCAGCCGAGGGAATTTAATTCTGCTCCCATTCCTTTCAGATCAGAGCCTGTGTCAGCGGGGTGCTCTTACAACAAGAGACTTTATTACAGCTTATCCAACACTTGGCAAGTTCTCAATCTGGAGAACTGGTTTGTACTACAGAGATTGCTGCTCCGCGTTGCATGCTAATAGAGATCTATAGCTGCGCCTCGTACGTATAGGGGAAGGGAAGGCTTTATACCCTACGGTAGTGAAAAAGCGCACCGGAAAACCTCGTGGAGGTTTGGGGTTGGTTTGACCCGCGTCAGATGCGGTTGGTCTAGTTGGGATTATTGAGCTCCTTTTCATCCAGCTGCTTCCATCCATGAGAAAAAGGAAGAGGCAATTGCACCAGAGACGTAGAAATTCCTCAGGGGTGGCTCCTGGTCCCAGGTCCCTGGAGCGTCATCGGGCGCTGCGCTGGACCCACACTCAGACACAAACCTCCCCCTCTTTTTTTTTTCTTCTTTTTTTTTGTTTTTCCTGGTGTGAACATTGCATTCACCTGCAGAAAAGCCATGGGAGCAAGCTGCAAAAAAATGACCCACCTAACAAAACAGCTTGCAAATCCAGCCGCCCACAATTTTTTCCTCCAATTTAGTTTGTACTTCCCTGCTGAGGCTAAGCAGGGGGAATGAAACCCAGGAATCCTGTTTCCTGGGCTTCTGCCTTGCCAAAATAGAGCATCTTCTCTTCCTCTGCCCTGAGCAAGGATCAAACTCCCTTTAAGTTCAGCAAATGCTCCCCAGGCCCGGCCGGCGAGGTGACATGAGGATGCATGGCTTGTCGCTGCAGATGACACATGCCTCTCTCTCGGGATGTGGTATAATGAGCTGCTTCGTGGTCTCCCAAGGCAGAAAGGTATTTATGGCACAAGGGGAGATTTATATAGTTTTTCTTTAAAATCTGGCAGCTAATAATAACCGCGGCTGGGGCTGGGTGGTGCTGGGCTGGCACGCGGGTATAAATCAGGGCTGCGCTCTCAAGCCGTGCCGTCGTTTCCTCCCGCTTGGAGACCAGGGAGACAACGTCATGTGCAAATGTTTGCACCAAAGAGAGAGGGGCAAGAAAATATTCCAGCTGGGTTACCAAGACACGGTGTCTTTTTTATACATACATGTCCCGGCGCTCTCCTTGCCCTTCCCTGCCATGGCTTTCAGCCCCACGCCACCGGGATCACCGGGACCTTCCTGCGGACCTGGTATCGCTTTCCAAGGCGGGGATCCCCAGCAAGGTGAGGCTGGCTGTGCTTACAGTGATGCATTTTTACCCTGCCAAGCAACCTATACATCTCTGGCCTCAACCAGCAAGCAAAGCTGATAAAACGCCTCCCGTTGTCCCCTGGCGTCGCGCAGCCTCCAATAGTACCAGTGCCCTAAAGACAATTTTTTCCAAACAAAATAGATGTGCTTTTTTTTTTCTTTTTTTCTTTTTTTTTCTTTTTGTTTTCTTCTTTTTTTTTTTCTTCTTTTTTTTCCTTCTTTTTTTTTTTCTTTTTTTTTTCTTTTGTCCATGGGGGTCTGAATAAAACAGCTAACAGGTTCCAGGGGGATGAATCCCGTTAATTCCACTCATGATAAAGGTCTTTTAAAATGCCACTGATGCCCGAGGCACTGATGAGTTTCCAGGTTTGCTCATTTGCGGACTGCGGGCCAGGCTCCCACCGGAGCCCATTAGGTGGCCTATAGATAGGCCTATAGATAGCTGGATGCATGGGCACGATATACATATATATGCCAGTCAAAAGCTGAAAAGCATTGCTAAGCAACCCCATGCATTTCCCATCTCCTACAACAAGGCCGAGCGGGGGGACGGGTTCCCGAAAACCACAGCAGATTAGCTCCTGGGTTTTTTTCCTTTCATGCCACGTTAATTATTTTGGCGCGGGGCTCAAAGCGTGACGCCGGGGAGGAAGAATGGGGGGATGAAGAGGCTCTGCAGGCTCCTTCATGTCATCACCTTGCCATGATGCACCTTGCACCCTCTTCTTCACCCATTGCACCCAACACCCCATGCAACCCGCACGCAGGGGTTAAGTTTTTATTCCCTGCCCAGTTCACGCCACATATTCGTGCAGGTCCATCGTGAGAGGTTCCCATCATAATGTCATCATGTCCACCTCATTTCTGCGCCGGGCTGCTTTATGTCTTCCTGCAAGGCCAGGCTGAGCTCTGTGGTGGGCTGTGTAATTCAATAGGCCTGCAGATCTGTCTTGGGTCAATTTTAATTCTATTTAAAGGACAGTCGATAGAGCCATCTCTGGGGTTTTCTGAGACGGAATTTCATATTGCGTTTAATATGCGCCGAATGCACTGGTCAGGGGAGAAAGCATTTCAGCGTCGATGAGACATGAAGGATGGGACGGGAAGCGCTTTGCAGCCTTTCTCCTTTGCTATTTTAGGTTTCGTGAGACCCTCGTGAGCTGGCTCAGGAAGGGGCCAGGGAGGAGATGGCTCCCGGGGTGATTTGGTAGAAGCACTGCTGAGCCGCAGTGCGATGCCCTGCTCTCCTGGTGCTCATGGAGGCACAAACCAGCCCCTTCTTGAGCACCACCAGCCAAAAGCCCACCCTGACGCCAGATTTACACCACTGCGAGCCTGTCCTTGGGGCCCAGGGGAGGTGACATGCAGCAAAAAGGAGGCAGCCCAAAAAGCATGAGATCTGAGTACCGCTGCATGACCATTACAACCCGCTCTACCGCCTGTTCGTCATAAAACAGGGAGTAATGTCCCAGAGAAGAGCTGGATCTTAATAAAGAAGAGGGCTTTCAATGCTGCCGCTCATCTAAAACATTCCCTTAAGTGCAGGACAAGACGTTCAAGCACTAAGACACAGTTTTTATGCAACTTAATAAAAGGGGAAAATGATATCATCGCTGGAAAAAACAAAATGCGTGCAGGCGAACCGGATTTTATCGCTTTACACTCAGATCGATCCCAAGATCACATTGCACAAGGGAAGGAGGGAGTTATCGGCGCTGCCTCCCACTGCTTATGCTTACATGCTAAAGGAAAGCTTTGCTTGGACGTTTTTGGGGGGACAAACCCCATCACCCCAGATGGAAATATTTCCCATTGGACAAAGCAGGAAAAAACGCCAGACCCACCCAATTAACCTGCTGCTGTAGGAAAATGATCAGTGATGCATTTATGAGCATCCAGGCGTGGGTTCATACCAAGGAACAAATCCGCTTGCCTCGTGTCAAGGCGATGGCAAACCAGGAGTTAAAATATCCCTCTGGATTTTGCAGCGTGATGGGGGGGACCCCGCGGCCGCTCTCACGTATTTTTGGCACGTCACGGGGTTTGCTCCCGTCGCAGGGAGCATCCAGCCGTCTGCCGCGGCTCCAAATGAAATCGTCCGTTCCCTGCTGGAGATAATTAACGTATATCGGAGAGGAATTTAGCTGGAGTGGCTATTTCAGCAACACGCGGCGTTCTCCCCCAGTTTGGGTTTGTTTTGGAAATTGCACATAAAGTGCAACTGCGGCACATTTACTTTTCTATTATGCCTACGAAATTAAGTTAGATGGCCCTAATAATAGCATTGCCTTTAAAATAACGTTGTGTTTAAAGAACAAACTCTCCAATGTCGCCGGCACAGCATATTTGTCTTGTGCTTAATTTCCACTTGCTGTTGTATTATTAGACATTAACATGATAGTTTTGTTTAATCTCTGGCTTCGTCGCCCATGGCTGACTCCAAACCGATCGCTCGCCCCTGTTGATGAAAGTCCTAATTCATCCTTGTTAGCGCAATTAGGAGGAAATTGGATAACGGTGCCACTTCTCGCAAAAGGTCTGGGAGAGGGTGAGTCTCTCCCCTGAGAGCTGAAGCTGGCAGCGAGCTCTTGGCTGCAGGAGGATTAGTCGGCTCCCGGGAAGACGATGGGGACAAATGAATTGAGACTTTGTGAAGTTTTGCGGTGGAATTTGATGGATTTTGTTGCACTTTTCCCAGCACGGAGGTGGTAGGAGCCCTGAAACCCAGCGAAGGTCACCATCATTTTGAGGTTGTTTTGAGCACACCTACACTACACAAAGGACGAAAGAAATGTGAAAATAATGGGATTATTTTTCCGAAAAAATAAGTCCTCAAAAGCTTTCAGAAAAGTGGCTGCCGTTTTTTTGCAGCGTCTGCTCTCTGTGGGCATCTCTCTCCCAACCCTGAACATGAGCACAGAAACAAGATGAAATGCTCTTCAACCGCGGCACCGAAAATAACGCGCGCA
>NW_010525890.1:2660-7324 GCF_000687285.1 Phaethon lepturus | reverse complement strand
TTTGTAGAGCGGTCCCCCCAGCCTCTGCACCTCCCGGCACGATTTCTTTAACTCCTATCGCCTTTCATCCAACTTTTTCTGGGTTAAGGTAACATCCCCACATCCAGGACCACCTCCAGACCCAGGGCTTGTTTCGGGTGTTGCTTCCCACCTTGGTCAACGTGGGACCAGCAAGCAAAGTTCACCCAAAAAACATGCAGGATCAGCAAATCTTGGGAATTTGCTGCCCCTCTGTAAAAATTAGGCACGTGGTCCCTGGTGCTCGGGATATCAACCTTATATTACAGAGTTTTTGCGTAAAATGAGGGAATTCAGGGCAACTAAGGAGGAGTTATTGTGGCTCTCGCCCACCTGGGTACTCGCCTCCCTGCGTCTCAGAAAGCAAATTAAGCTAAACCAGACAAACGAGCTTTTATTACTTAATGAAATCCACTCCTCATGGGTACAACTAGAGAAGCTACAAAGGCTTTCATACCAGAGGAGATTAAATAACTCAAGTTTCTTACCTTGGAAAAGAGGCGGCCACAGGAGGATTTGGTGGAGGTTTACAAACGGTGGATGGCGCGGGGAGGGCAAAACGGAAAACCTCATTTCTGCAAGCGACTTTAGGCTGAAGTGGCACTGGATAAAATTAGCAAGAGGCAAGTTTAAAGGAAACAAGTGGTTAAATGTGGAACTCATTTCCAAAGGATTTTGTGGAAATCCAAATTATAGAAGGGGTGAAAGCAAAGGATTGGACAGGTCTGGGGAAAATGATCCATTGCAGTCTTAAATTTGCAGATGCAATCGTGGCAAGAGTACTTATTTCTGTACTTACAGGAGTACTTTATTCCAAATAGTTTTGTATGTACATTCTCCATTTTTTCTGCTATTGCTTGCAGTCCCTAAGGCCAGATCTGGTCCCTCCGACAAACATGCAGGGGAATATGTATCAATAGCCCAAGGACCAAAAAAAAAAAAAAATTTTGGATTATTAAACCCAGAGATGAAGAAGGCAGGAGCCAGATGTTCTGAAATTGTTCAGGACTGTTAGCAGTGTTGTGGTCCAAACATCGCTCTCCCCAAAAAACAGATATTTCCTTGGGACATCTCCGAGGCTCTGCACTGGCTATATTGCTTATCTGCAGTCTTTGGGATTTTGGCACCATCCTTTTCTTTTCATGGCTTGTACCGTGCCCATCATGATGGCACTGAGTGCTGGGATACCCATCCGACCAGCCGAAAAAAGCAGCCGGTCCCCCACGGGATTTGCAGATGTGCCCAGCTGGAGGAGGCAGCTGGTAGCATTGACTCTCAATTCAATTCTCACCACTGGAAAATCGTGGTTGGAAACAATGAAAATAGACCCGAATTTGTGTAGACACCCCCTTCCACCCCACTTCCAGCTATTCTCAGGCTTTTGTATAAATCAGGGTTTATTCACACTTTCAGGTGGGCTCGTTACCCATGCACCCAACCACAACCACAGCTCCACAAACCCTCAGCTGCTCTCAACCTCCAAATGCACCTTGGTTTTCTGCTGGTGTTTCAGTCCAATGTGTGCTTTCGGCAGCCACGAATATGTCCTGCTTGGCTGCTCCAGAGGTGGTTGAAGAGCTTGGAAAAGCCACTCAGAGAGGAGAGGTCCTCATGGCACAACCATAGCAGGGATGCAAAGCTTGGGAGAGCACTTTTGGCCATCGAATGGTCATCTCCAAGCAACCATGGGGCAAAATCACTCAGAAATGGAACCCTACGGTTTTAGCGGCAGGGCGCTAAAACTTCCAGCCCCCCTCATTTGGGGTGCAACCATGCTCCTGGTGCCGTGCCAACCACCACCCAAAAATGGTCCTGGACTGCAAAATGATGATTTTTTTGCTTATTCTGAAAGTCTTTTGGAGAGGAACGGCAGGAGGCAATGCAAAATGAAGAGCAAAGAGCTGAAACTCATGTTTTCACAGCGCAGAAGCCCTTATTTCCCAGGGGGCTACCAACTAGCACGTAGCGGGGCTGGATCAGTTTTGTCATGAGGGGTTGTTGGGTCAGATGACCCTTTTCTGGGGTGTTTTTTTTAATTTTTCAGCAAGACAGATCACAGCATGCTTGGCGAAACATTAGCATGCAGCTCATTTTTGATGGGCCTCGGGAAAATAGGCTTGGACAGTGAAGGGTGGAAGGGAAAGGCTTGTGAATAAACGCCTTATTGTCACAGTCCTATTAACCTCCTCTCAGTCTAATCCTGTCCTTAATTGACTTTATTCTGATTATATTTTCGATAGGCCTGTATCAGCCTGGGAAGGTGGGGTAGGAAGTGGCAATGATTAAAGGATACAGAGTGAGCTGGAGGAGAGCCGAACAGCTCACCTGCACTCATGTGCATGCACGTCTGTTTTTTGAAACGCGCATGGTAGGAAAAGAAGGTTAAAACTTCCCAGAAAGGGTAAAAAAAAAAAAAAAAAAAGAAATCTCCACCAAAACAAATCACAAGCTGCTGTTTTAATAATTAAGAGGGTTTAAACTGCCCGGTTAATGCGGACAAAAATACCATCTGCATGTAACAGGACGATGAAGCCTGATGCCTAATCAACCATCCTCCTCGCTAAAGCAACATCACCCCGTCTGTCTGCAATCAGCGGCGGAGCAGAGGCTGCGATTCCTTGAAGTGGCTTCTCCGCGAGGGCTCAGGAATTGTCTTGGCGGAAAGGAAGAGTTCCCCCTAGTGCAGAGTGATAAATCAGGGATAATAATAACTCTTTCCAAAATAATCCTCAGGCAGAAACAAAACCCAGCAGAGAAGGCGGTACGGAGTCAAAACGTGGCACCTGGATCCGAGGGTTAGTTGGGTCTATAAATACACCGAGACTTCCCTGTGCCTCCGCTGTTGCCATAACACGTTGGTATTAGTAGTACCCAGCTATAAGGCTTTAGATTTTTTTTTTAATCTATTTATTTCCTGACTCCTCCTTGTGCCGTGATGCTTCTCCCACCATCACCCTGAGTCTCAGGGCTTTGCACCGCTGGTGCCAAAACCCCGGTGCCTTGCACGGCAGCCAAGTGATGCCAGCCCAGGAGCCATACGGGCTGAGCTGTGGGATGCCGCGGGGTTTGAGGTTCGCAAATGGAATTGCAGATTTGCAAATGAGCAAAATTTTAGCCCAAACTCTTGGGAAGCAAACCTTCTCTGGTGGCACCATGCAGATGTAATGGGACCCACCAGCCTTTTTGGGTCGCACATCCCACCCGCTCCTTTTTCCAGCCGTGGGAAAAAAAACCCCAGGAAGCCCAATCTGTGGGTCAGCAAAATATGGGGAATCTGTTAAGCCACCCAACGCCTGTATGAGGACCAAGCCAGCAAGCATGAAAAAAAATTCGCCAAACTACCTAATTTTTTTGTATTTACTTATTCATTCCCTTATTGGGTCTGATTTTTCTTCTTTTTGGGGGAAAAAAAAAAAAGTGTGTGTTATTTCAATGTTTTGAACCGATTCTATTTACTCGGGAGCCGATAGGATTGATTTACAGCAACGTGATGAATGCAGAGAGGGGAAAAAAGATACCGGAGCAGAGCAGCAGCGGCTGATTTCAGGGCTGGTTTTGTGATGAATGCTAATGCCAGGAGCAACTTCAGGCCGTGGTCATCTGAAAATGAAGGGCTGGGGATTGTTTCACTGAAACTGGGGTAAGGACTGAGGGAAAAAAGGCAGCTCACTGTCCAAGAGACTTTTTGTGACAGCGTCTTGGGGAAAAGTAATCAAGTTTTAGTGTTCTACAGACTTCCTTCGAGGTGGCGGGGGGGTCTTGTCTCCTATATTTTTATTCTTTATGCTTTTCCTTTAAGAAGCAATGGAGTAGGGGAAGAAAACAACAGTATTTATTTGATTTGCAAAACAATATGAACCAAAGGAAAATATAAACATCCAATTTGAAAGTTAATAATACGGTAAAAAGTTGCAAACAAGCCTAAACTGCCATTTTTTGGGGCTAGTTTGCTTTCCAGAACACATGCAGGGCATTTCTGGGAACCAGATCTATCTGAGAAACTTCTGCTTGGGGTCTCCAGATCTTAAACTTCCCATCCCCTGCTCTCAAGTCAAACCTCCCGGTATATAAACCAAAATCCCCAACATGGACATGTCTGCAATAGCAAACCTCATCCCAGTCCTACCCGGTGTCCTCAGACTGTTCCGATTTGGGAACTCCCCTGCAGCCTTAAATCTTCTCTTCATGGAAATACATTATGACTTGCTATTTTGTGACCTTTAGGAAAGGAAAGAAAAAAGCGAAGACCTGCTGTCATGAGCAACACAAAACGATGCCCACGAACCGGCGCTGGCTTTACCGCTCCTCTTACGGTGACATATTTTCTACGGAGGCTTATTTAGATCCCCAAGACCTCAAAACTTCCCCAGTTTTCTCCAGTTTCTGTATCAACCACTGTTCAGGAGTAATATTCCAAACGGAAACCCCAAATCTTACTCTTCGTGCCTTTATTCACCTATTTTTCATTCTTCTGCCGAAAAAGCGATGCTGTCTTATCGGAGGTGGTGGGTTAAAGGGGATACGGCAGGGATATCCCTCGTGTCACCACGTCCCCACCGCCACGTGGTCCAGCCGCATTAGAGCGTCGGCGTGCGGTTCTCGGAGCGCGACGCACACGACGTTTTGGGGGCCGGAGCGAAGGAGCG
>NW_010525890.1:2130-2418 GCF_000687285.1 Phaethon lepturus | reverse complement strand
TTTGGGGGGCCGGAGGGAGGGAGCCGTTTGCGAACACCCGGGCGGCTGAAATTTGCTGGCTGCCAATGTAAAAAACACCCGATTCGTGACGTGTGTCGTCGGGGTGACAATTCGCAGCCGTTTGGAAAAGAAGCCGGTGGAGTCGGCGTAGTTTGTGAGGGAAAAAATGAGTTGATGGCAGCACCAGGCACCTTCTGCCGGCCAAGGTAGATGTGCGCGAAGAGGGAACAGAAACGCCCGCGCTGCCACGCGAGCGGGGATGTTACGCAGCCGCTGCCGCGGGCGCAC
>NW_010525890.1:1825-2091 GCF_000687285.1 Phaethon lepturus | reverse complement strand
TGCACAGCACAGCATGGGAAGGCAACGGATTTCAACAGAGCTGCAGAGCGTCCTCCTCCTCGAAAGCACGAGGGATTTATAAGCCACCTCTCCACGGGTGCTCTCTCTTCGAGGTCTCCTCCAGCAGACGACATCAGGATGAGCCATTCGGGGTGATTAATCCCCACCCCACGGAGGTGGGGACGAAGCCGCCGGCTGCCCTTCCCGCAGGGCAGGGCCCGCGCGACGCCAGCACGGGGCAGGATTTAGCGGCGGGGGGGGGGCGG
>NW_010525890.1:318-1383 GCF_000687285.1 Phaethon lepturus | reverse complement strand
AAAGTGGCAGCGAGGTGCCGCGAAGCCGCCGAGCTTGCAAAGGGCAGAAGGCAAATCCCTGGGTATTTCTGCATTTCCTTGCGCTGTTAAATCTCCCTCATTATTTTCAAGGGCAGACTGCCTGCTTTGGCCGCTTGGACCTGATTTCCCAAGACGTTGCCCGCCCCATGCCCGTCCTTCGAGCGGGCAGGAGGGTCCACATCGAGCTGCATCGCCGTGACCCGACACACCTGCAAACATCTGCAAACGGTCTGCCTGTTCCTGGGTGTGCCCATGAGTCCGAACCGCTAAAAACCTGGGTTTTAAAAACTCCCTCTCAACCTTGGCAGCATCGCTCTATCTATTCCTTATCAATATAGACCCATAAACACCCGCATCGATGCGATGCAGAAGGGTCTTCTCCTGAGTGACGAGGAGCTGACAGCTGAGTGGTACAAAGTCATCGGCTCCTGACGGGCTCAGCACGGGGCGAGATGACCCCCAGGTCCGAATTAATGTCATGGGGCGAGCGATCCACATCTCCGCCCGGCCCCTGGATCAGCACGCTGGGATCCGAGCCAGGTGGGGTATCTGAAATCAAAACATGTAATAATAAGCAGAGCAATAACTGAAACACCACGGCTTGTAGCGACGTCGAGCTCCAGCGGCGTGATGGAAATTCAAACTTTTTTTTCCTAATGTGCTTCTGCTCTAATAACCGCTTTTTTTTTCCCCCCTGGTGGCTTTTCATCTGAAAACACTGGTTGCTGCACCAGCAGCAGCCGATCAAGACTTTGCAGGTCCTGCTCATTATCCCCCGTTCCACACACGGGGAAATGAGAAGGATTTAGAGCACCCAATTTTGTAGAAGTGTTGCCCAAAACGAACCAGCCGGCCGTGTCTGCTCCAGGAAAGCCGCAGCTGTGCTGGGTCTAAGGCTGGGAGAGGGGAGACTTTATGGGGACAGATAAAACCTTTTGTTGGACCAACTGATCCGGCTGGGAGAAGCAGACGGGTTTCAGGCGCACAGCCCCGTCCTTGGGTCTCGGGTTGTCTGCAGGCAGCTCCAGAGCTCCTGCATCACCT
>NW_010525890.1:0-287 GCF_000687285.1 Phaethon lepturus | reverse complement strand
CCCCCCCCGCCCCGCCCCCACCGCCACAAGCCCCCGAGATGCGGACAAACGAAGGCCAGCAGCACGGCCACCCTGGAAAGCTCCAACAAAGTCCAAAATCCTGCCTAAATCCTTCTTCTTTTAGGCCTCCGACGCGCTGAAAAACCTCCACCGCGTGGCTTTCGTACCCGGCGCCGTTTTCCCCTGCTCCATCCCTCGCTGTGGAAACCCCCCGTGCAGAAAGCGATGCTGAAGGTGTGACGGCGGGAGAATTCGGTTTGGATACCGGAGCCGCGGGCGATGAACGC
>NW_010525889.1:18780-21038 GCF_000687285.1 Phaethon lepturus | reverse complement strand
GCCTTGAAAGGTCCCCTCCAACCCAAACTATTCTATTCAAGCTGCATAAAACAACGTAATGTACCCCAAGTGCACAAGGGGAAAGCTAAGGACATAAAATTAATACAAGTCTACCACACCATGTACCCCAGTGCTCATAAACCACCTCCAAATGCCAGCCTATTAATAGGTCTCATTCCCATTAGCAGGAATTATTTATCTTGCCTGTACTAAAACACATTATATTGACTATATTTCAAACTAAGTAGTACATGTGCATTTCCCTCAAGGATCTATCAAATTGAGAACCTGAGAAACGCTGGAGTCTTTCTGGTCCGAAATTCACCATCCCATCCAGTATCATGCAGAAGCAGTACGTTCTGTTTGACGGCAAAACTGGACCAAAAATCCCCCAAATCCAGGAGTACTGGCCTAGTTAAAATGCTGCACTTATTTGGCAGAAATTAAATCGTATTTGAGATTTCTGCAAAGTTGGTTTCTAATGAAGCAGTGGCCCTCGAGATGGGAATTGCCTCATTTAGCTGCAATTCTGTGCAAATGAGCCTGCCCCTTCTCCTTCCCCTTAAGTGACAAGCGCTCAGCTCTGGTGAATGGCCATAGTCACAGCTGGACCTGAGAGTATGAACGGTGACTCAGATTTTGGGGACTATTCACAGCGTGCAACAGCTTCCCTTTTTCTTTTCCACCTTTCCAGTTCTTCTCCCTTCCCTCTCCCCTTGAAGTTATTAAAAAAAAAAAAATAGAGCTCACTCCTCTGCTTTACACATCATGTGTCTTGGTAGGGCAACATAAAAAAAAAAAGCCTTAAGAGTTATAATCTGGGAAGTAAGTTACTAGTTGGATTAATAATTTGGTGCTTGCTGAGTGCTGCTTTTAAAATCAGTACTAAGACAGATCCCAAACAATGAGATTTTAGTGCTTGTTGCAGGCAACAAAACCGTCACCTTGCCACTAGCAGACAGAGACATTTACCATATTACAAGACAGCAAGATTCACTTTTATTTATGGACCCTGGAAGTTGTTTTCCTATTCATCTTGTTTTGCATATATCTCTGGGAATTTATTAGTTTTGTGCTGCTAGAGAAGCTAAGAGATGTCCAGGAGACCACAGATGTGCCAGAAACATGACGAAAAACTCCAGTACTTCATCATTATGGGACTGGGGTGGTGGAAATCTTCATTCTAAACATCTACAACCTGTTAATAAACCAAAAGCTGTGAGGTCGGCCAAAAGCAGGAATCAGTCTCCAAGTATCATTCCAAACCCTCAGAGTCAGGTCCCACAGGTCTTTCAGTGTTCAGCGAAGTACATGACTGCATTGGTCCGTTCTGTTTTTCTTGGGAAGGAGATATCCAGACAACCAAAACAATCCGGAGATGGAAAGAGGAAGTTTCTCTCCTAAAAAACTGCTGACAGCCTCCTGCAACAGCTTAGCATTGGGGATTTTGTGCCCTTCCTCTCTTGCTTTGGTTTAGAGTTTTACCAGCAACGCGAGTTCACTGCAAGGTTAATTAGTGTCAAGACGCCACTGCTGGGAATCATTACTATAGATGCATGAAGAGTCACAATTTTGACCTTAGTTTTGGCTATATTGCAGCTCCTCAACACTAAACGGCGGGTATATTTTTTTTTTTAATTGCAATATAACTTTGACATCTCACCGTTAAGCGGACACAGAAAGGGTTATCGCGAGTCAACAGCTAGATGGCAACATAAGCCACAGGCACAGGAAAGTTAAGAAATGCGGAGGAATTTCGAAGCCTCTTAAAAAAAACCCGGTGTGTCTCAAAACTCCTGACAAATCTAAACGGGGTGAAGTTTCAGCTAAGGCCTTTTTGAAGTCTGATAGGCAGTTCAATTGCCTTGCTAAGGAAGCCAATAACTGCAGTGGGTGGACTGAGTTGGGAACAGCAGTGGAATTTAAAGCCCAAGATTCAGAAGAACACACAAGACCAGGACAATGGTCAAGGTCAGAAGAGGATGCCTTAAGCAGACCAGCTCCTCCACATCTGTGTTGGGCAACAAGACTAACGCGAGTTTTGATCATGGCAAGGATGAAGGTGCTGGAGCATGACCATGCCGTAGCATCTCAATAGCTCATGAAGAGGGGAGGGTATTACACCCCAGCTGAGCTCACTGAAACTTCACCTTACTACCAGCAGTAGTTCAAAAATTAATATTTGTTCACCATTTTCAAACCTACAGAGCCCGTAATAAGTCACCTTGGCTTCACACTTTGAACGATGCAGCTCATTA
>NW_010525889.1:0-18749 GCF_000687285.1 Phaethon lepturus | reverse complement strand
GAAATGTGCAGCATGCAGCGTTTCCCAACCTGCTTGTGAACACACTAAGCAAACACGAAAAATGCAAGTCACCTTCTAGAAAGCGACAGTTATCTCTAAGATCACATTGAGTTATCCTCTGACCAACAGAATGGAGTTTATCCTTAGGGCTCCCAAGACCACAGGCAGATCAGCTGCACGTTCTCTGTGATACTTTTCAAAAGATAAGTTTAATTTTGGTGCCTGCTGCTAGTATTTAGTCTACGCTGTCCACTACTCGTATCTGTTTAGGTGGGATTCACAAGACACAGGTTATAAACGCTGTCACGAGACTTGTAATGGCTCTGTAGGTCCGAAGGACCCGGATGCTAATTCTATTAGAGGGATTAAAACAAAGCAAGACGACTCACACAAAACAAATCCTTTGACTGCCAGCAAAAAGGGTGAAACGTGTCAGATGAAGAGTTTGTAAGAGCTTGAGCAAAATATACTAGGTTTGAGGTCCACAGCGAAACAAGATTAAAGAGGAATTAAGTAGCACTAAATGTGATTTCCTTTCCAAAAGTCATGCTCAAATCCAGAAATACTTTGCACTAATACATCGTCCTTTGTGAGCACCATAAAAGATTTAAGACAATAGAAGTAATTCAAGTAAAACAAAAGAATTAGGGGGCTTTCAAACCAAAATAATTATTTCCTTCCAAAACTCTTCTCCGAGACACAGCAACCCAAGCACACAAACAGAAGTCAGATATCACAGGGCAAGTCTGAAATAGCATTAATGGTCAACGCCTAACCAAGCTTCCCCTAAATGCTGCACGCACCCAAGACTTAACGCTCTTTTGGTGCGTGATCTTCAGACTTACAGCCCTTGATCTGTTGAAGCACTGCTAAAACACTCCTCAAAGCCACCTGATTTCACGTTCTTGACCGTCTCCTACTTTGGTAAGCAGTAACTCCCCAAGCTTTAAAATGTAGAGGAAAACGTTTACCTGTCAAAGTAGATGATCCTGAGAAGCAAGGCTAAAGTTAGGGGAGAGCTAAAGAAATAAGAGCCCAAACTTTCAATGTTAGGAAACCAAGTCTTTCACAGCTAACAGGTTTCTTAAGGATCTCTTGCCATCCCCGTTGCCCTCACACCCCAAGACAACATTTCCTGGATGTGACCTGTAGAAACGTGCACTAAGATTAATCAGAGATCTCAGACTGTAGGACTGGTTAGGTGCTTGAGTCCTGCACGTGGCACAGGTATTTATTCCCCTTCCTTAGATGGAAAAATGCCCAGGTTAATCTTCTGTGCTGCAATAACCTTGTTTTATCTTCAGTACCAGTCACTTCTCTGCCTTTTGTGCATACGCAAGCGGAACCTCACAGCGCTATCGAAATAAGTAATAATAGCATAGCTTGTTAAGGGAGCAAGCTGTACCAAATTAGTCTGAAGGTTCATGTCTCAATGAGGAAAAATAAAGTAGCTGCAATTTTGAGCTCAAGCAAGATCAGACCTTTTCATCACATCTTTAGACTCTCAAATTCAGCTCTCGGAAAACCAGGGGCTATTTCACCAAGTACTCTGTCTTAAGGGAAAAAAACCCTTTGTTTGAAGTTTTCATGGATGGAACAGTTTATCTTCTGAACTGTTTCTGGCAGAGAACCCATTTCTGGTGTTATGCCCAGTACAAACAGAACAATAGACAAACAAAATCCCAACAGGAATTTAAGGACCTGCACACTTAGACTTAATAAATAGCTGCATTGCTCCAGTAAATCTAGGTTATTGCTGTAGTTCTAATTGTACTGAATATCTCCTAACCATCATTTATCTTCTAACACTACCCTTCACCAAAAAAATGCACATGGCATAATAATAATAATAATAATAATAATAACAACAATAATAAAAAACACACCCCCCCCCCCGTAGTTAAGAGTCAGAGGAGATGACAGCTTAGGCCTAACCAACTAAGCTCAACTCTGCAAGCTACAGATGTTTACAAAGCCTGGGGAAGAGCATTCATCCAAAATCCAAAAGCAACTGCAACCACCATCTAACTGACTGCAGGTTTAGCAGAAACAAGACAAGAAGTCATCCGCTCTCGAGATCCGTGGTGGAACCCTAGTTCAAGGTTGACCTAGCTAAAAACATTAAGTCAATCAAGACACAGCTTGCTCAAGACTCCTCTCTTGCACGTGGACTACTGTAAGTTCAGATGAGTCGCTTGGAAGCAGGGAGCCTGCTACACGTGCAACACGGATTGCTATCAAGCCTCCAAAATGCAAAAGCCACACATTGTTTGGGAAAGATATCAGTGCAGCTTTGCTCCTTTTGGGTAGGGCTTTACTTGGAGCATAGAACTAAAGCTGGATCCAAACCCGCTGCACAACATCATGCAAGCCATATTTTTCTTGTACTGACAAAGAAATCATCCCTCTCTTGAGCAATGCTTACATGTCCTCAGTTCCAAGACTGTCACATTAAAAATCACACCGCCAAGGGCAAGATGAATTATCTAAATACTATAATGGATTAATGATCCTGGAAGCAGAGGGTAGCTCAAAGGCCAAAGCGGGACAGACAGACACTCCCTCATCATTCTGCTTAGAGAATTATCCAAGTCACATCTTTGACCAAGGCAGAGAAAATGGGTACTAAGCGGAGAGGTCACCATTTGCTATTCGTGGTGTATAATTACCGCAGCTGAAGAGGGCAAGGATATGAGCACGTGAAGAGGGCAAAGCAACAATCCTGGGGCGTGTGGAGGGTGCGACAGCAGAAGGATGCTCATTAAATGGGAAGAGGGAGGTATGATGCTGTAGGGCAGTATATGCTGAGCGAGCACACCAAACCCACACCTGACCGCTTAGTACACAACCCACGCCAAGCAGGTGAGCCCACTACAGAAGCAACCACTGCCAGAAAGCGCTGGGGGGCTGTTCTATTTTTCTGTAGTGCAAAATGACCCCTCGGCTCACAGCCAGGTGCTAATTCAAGATTGAAAGTGCTGCGTTACCACACGAAAAGCACTATCCAGGCTGCAATCCGATGACGTTACAGTGGAGAGGGCTCATTAAGAGCCCTTTAGCAAGTTCTCCTGCTCTCACATAAATGATTATATCACCTTGAGAAGTGTTAATGAAACCCTTGAAGTAAAGTTCTGTTTTCCCAGGCAAATAAAACAGTGCACCAGGTAAAGTTAAGTCCTTTCTCTTCATCATTTAAGGACATGCCAGTTTACCAAACTATCCGTAACAATGATGAATGAGAGCCATTTCAGTTCTTGACCATCACCCTCTGCCCTGCGGTACCCAAGGAAGCCTGCACTGGGGTGGCAAGGTAAAACCAAAGTCTCTTCCAAGCCCATGTACTTGTGACAAGTGCTACCCACTGGGGTTGAACGGGCTGTCTCAAAATGGAGACACTGCACAATTTTGGTAAACATCATAAATCTGGCAAGCTCACAAGCTTCCTCTGAATAAAGATGATGACAAACTGGTGCATCATCTGGCTGTCTCTCAATGCATCACTGTAGGCATCACGGTTTATCCTTGTTCTGCAGACCCCAAAAATCTCTGAAGCAGTTTAAAGCCAGCACATCCTAAGCAGAAAATGAATCAGAAAACAATTCAGGAGCCTGCCAAGTGTACTAGATGTGCACCAAGGCACGTCTGGGCTCTCTGCATATGTGTCAGTATCAGCAATCACACCATCCATCCGTGTGAAATGAAGGAGAGGAGTTCTGAGGCACAGGAAGAGTCACTGCACTAGAGGAAAGAAAAGCAACAACAAAAGCCCTATTAAGTAAATACATCCATACGACATTCATTCTAGAGCCTGCTAGGAGGTATCGTTCCAGCTAGGACAACGTGGAAGATCCTCTCAGTCAGAATTCCCAGCAAACCCACTGAAGGCATCTCCAGCGATTCTGTCTCCATTCAGCCCCAAAACACTTGCTTTTCTGCTCTTACTTCACCACCTGTGTGGGTGAGTAATGTCCCATTATTGAATAATAATGCAGTTTCAAGCATACAGAACAAATAAATACTCTTTTTTTCCTGCTTTATTTACTTTGCTTCCCCTAACCAAAGCTGGGGTTTAGGTTATCCAATATGTTAAATATTTTCTTTATAAACTTCACATTTTTACAACGTAGGAAATGTGGAATATGAATTAAATGCATGTCACAAAGCACAATCCAAAAGGAAAGTAAAGAGAGACAAAAAGCTGCTGGGGAATGACTGCTCAATTTGTGACTTACAGCAATGGCTTACTTTTCATTCTGAAAAAGGAAAGGGAAGCGCATGCCACGCAGAGGTGCCATAATCCAAAACACACTGCCTTTACAAGAACACAAGCTATTTAATCTGAATTACATTTCTACTAGATTATTTAAACCGCACTTAAACCTCCTGTGACCGCTTTTAATCGCAATTTAAGTGGCTGCAAATCAGGATTAGCCAACTCCACTCATCTACAATGACTGAATGCATTTTAATTCTGAACAAAGTCATCCACTTGGGGATTTATTTTGCTTTAACTCCCTCAAAGTTAAAGCCAATTAGTTAATGCCACAAAGCTGTTGGCTTAAAAAAAAAAATGACCAAGGAAAACATCTAACCTCTTTGGGAATCACTGTGATTTGCCTAGCTGTGAAAGCTGTTGTTGTAAAGCAGGACAAGTTTCATCAAGAGAAGCTCTGCATACACCACTTGTGTCAAAGCTACAAATATATTCCAAATTCCTGGAAAAATTAACCCAGTTGAGACCTTTATTCCCATCTACCCCATTAAAATCCCAAACCTTTCCATTCTCATATGCCTGCACGCAAATTGACTTAATTCAGTCATTCCCAAACTACTGGAGAACTCTCTGAAAAATTGCATCGTGTTTTGGTAAGCAACCGAGCGCACCTAGAGGGGAAAAAAAAAAAATGCATAAAAGAGTAAGAAAAGAGATGTCTAAAGTATTGCCATTGAGCCCGAAAGGCTAGGAGAGGTGACGTGCATGTGCTGTGGAGACCACGCACGCCCCAACTCGGCCATCTGAGCACCCTGGCGTCGGACGGCTCTTCTGCCAAAGCTGCGCGCGGCGCTGAGCCGTCGTGCCGACAGGACGGCGGCCAGGAAAGCTGGCTCAGACGTTTAGAGAGAAGAGCTGCCCTCTTGCTCTGCACAGCTCAACAGAAGACCACGAAGGGGATGACGTCCCACGGTCTTGACCAGCTTCATGGAAAACCACCAGGTCCGTAAGTCCCCTACCAGCCTTGGGATGTTCTCATAGCCCAAGTTTCAGCTCCACCTTCCTCAGAGTTTTGGAAACGCATGACAGTCCTTATGCATCCTTTATTTCAAAACCTCTCCCAAGGCAAGGTTTTGCATCATCGGGATGCACGTCATCCTCCGAGCCACCTCTTATTTGGCAACATCTCTTCTGGGAGCTGACAAGTATTGCGCTGTGGCTAGCTGGATAAGCTGACACGGCTGACGGGTATCAGGCAACTATACAATTACCATTAACGACTTCAGCTATTTCCCTTTGCTTTTCCAGGGAGCCCAAGACATGCTTTTACTCTACACTTACCACAGTAATACCCGAAATACTCGCAGGAAGCACATTTGGCTCTACCGCTGAAAGGCATCATGTTTTGTTCTCTCCCCTTCCACGAGGGGAAAGGAGCACGCTTGCAAACAAAATCCAGCTTGTGCCAAGCTTCATTAGTCTCTGCAACTAATAACAGCCTCTGAGTCCCAGCTGGTGATTTATTCAACCACCACCTTAGAATCCATCCTGCTTCAAGGGTTAACAAACACCTTGCCAGACGAATCCCAGTGCTGAATTTTTGCAGCAACAGCCACACAAATGCCGTTAGAAAACATATTGGAAAGAAAAAAAAGGGGGGGCGGGGCGATAAAGGAAAAAAAAATAGGAAAAAAATTTTAATCCCTCAAGGTCCCTCAGACATTTTACTGAGAGATGCAGATGCAAACTAGAACCATCCAGTACAAACATATATTCTGCAAGCTTTTAATAATAATACAATAAACATGTACAAAAACGTGCTTTGACAGTCTCTTTTTCGGGAGGATTTGATAAATTGGTGTTTTATAGGCACAATTTTAAAGGTTCATTTTAACATGGTATTACATGGCAGTCACTGGTGAATCAGCTTTTGTAAAAACCTTTGCAAACAGCTGAAAAGAAAGAAAATGAGATAGAGAAATAATGACTATTACACACGCAAGACAGCAACTTTAAAAGGTGCATCATATATCAGGAAAGGCATTACCATCCTCTTGTTAAATTCAAATACGCTTTGAGATGCAGAAAAGTCTTTTTTCCAAAAGCACCCAGACAAAGGCAAGTAGCTCCTGCTGGAATGTATGCCACAGAGTAAATGTAAATGCAAAAGCAGATCTGAAAGCCTAGGCACGATCTTATCTCTCAGAGTGTTTTAGGGGAGGATTATATTCCACTGACTAAAAAAGTAATGGAGACTGTGACACTGAGATTTACCGTACTAGAGCAGAAGCTTCTTGATACCCCAGGGTTGCCGCGCCTGACAATTAGCTGCCTTTCAACACCCAGAATCCTCCTGAACCGACCACATTCTCAAAGCGATGATCTTCCCCAGACTGTAGCTGGTAAGACTCGTACCGAGCCTCAAAAAAAAAAAAAAAAAAAAAGGGGTAAAATTGTGCTGCTTTTTCCAGCGGGTTAAGGGTTAAGACTTGTGCGTGGAAAGCTTCCTCTGTCGCATTCGTAGGGCTGCACAAGAACGCAGTACGGTCCCCATCAAATGTATTTGGTCCTAGTATTGCCTTGTCGCTTTAGTCTTTCCGTATGCCCCTTGCGTAATTGATAATCCCGATTTTCCACTAAGTGCCCGTAGCCCTTGCTCGATCCCAGTCACTGCCTTCGCCAAACAATGCGGCATCTTCCATTTTTCCTGCTTTCAGGAGATCTTGCAGCAAGCCCAAAGAGCTGAAGTGGCTTTCCCACAGCTGCTGGAAACCCAAGGAAGCAACGAACCGTGCAGAGGCTTCCCCAAGCCTTGAGCCCACCAGATCAAGAGGAGGGAAGCCATCTCCAAGCCCACCGCTGGCACTCACGGCGCCTGGTTCACTCCGAAGAGCTGCGAATGAACTCCTACACGAGCTTTAGCCCAAAGACGGCCAACCCCAGAGAGCAAATCTGATTTCTGCGTAATTAATAGACTCTGTAACCCATCGCTCACCACACCTGCGGGCCGTCTATATCCCGTAGATGCGGGACTACCCCCAGGCATCTCTCCAATACCGTGGCGTGAAATGCTGGAGGCTGAAAATATTTAAGTGCACTTTGATAAACACTCCGGCCTCTTCTCCAGGTGCTGACGCGTCTGGGCTGAGTAGGGCTATGACCTACTTGGAGTTTGGACTTATTTCTCACCGAGTCACAAGATGGGGGAGCGGCCGCCCCCACCCTGCCAGTCCAGATAAACCTCGCGCGTTCGTTCTCTGTGCCTCCGCTACCAGACACGGATGCTTTTCAAAGCATTCCTGCAAAACACCAGAAAGCCCTGCTATCCTCAGGTCTGCTGTGTAGGATTGTCACCCGGTGCTTTCCAAGGGAGGGGTATTTTCCATCTGAAAATACTGCGCTATCAAGTGTATTCCCTCTGGAGATGTCCTTGCAGACCCCAGGGACAGAGGAAATTTCCTCCTAAACACGCACAAAACCGTCCACCTGGTAAGAACAAAGCAGCCACAAGACCCACAGCTCTCATCAGGACAACGTATGTTCACATAAAATAAATTCTTTTCCCGGCTACCTTCTGTGTAACCGTAGGAAAAGCCACTTTAGCTATCCACATCTCCATCTGCCCTTCTCCACACCACCCACTCAAGTTATTTGCATATTTATTGCATATTCATGCAGCACACCTCGGTGGGATGCTCCATGTGCCACCAACATACGTGTCTTTTTGGTCTCCCAAGTCTACGCGCCCTTCTGTGCAACACCAGACCCACCCCCACACACACCACCACCACGCAAAAAAAAGCCACGACAAAGAAGAAATACCACCAGGCTTCCTCCGAGTGCCAAATATTTACCGTACCTAGCTGTAAACTGACCGCGTCTGCCGATGCCCGTTATTTCCTCCCGTGGTATGCTGTCAGGCCGTACAATCTGTTAGCTGGATATTTAATTGAGTCTCTGACCGCGCGGTCCAAGAGCCCCTTACCTTTCAATATCTAATTTTGCCAAGAAAACCAAACGTTACGATGTTTCGTTTGCTACAGCCATTTTCATAGACAGCAGAATAAATGGGCAAAATCATTTAAAGACCACACTCTGCTTCCATTGAATGGTACGGAGGCAAGAACCTTCACCTGCAAATTTAGCATCATCCTCTTTGTTTAACCTCGGGGCAGCAGTGGACATCAATTCCCATATGCCTTCAAACACTCCCAGTCTAGCATCACCACTGGTTTGGCCCATACCGGTGCCCCAGGACATCCGTGACCCATGTCAAGCAGCAAAGCAGGGATGCTCCAAGGTCTCCAGATGAGTGAATGAAGCTTTGAAGATCCACTTTGACATTCTGCAGGTGACATTATGTTCTTCTAGCACCACGGCGAGCGTAGAAGCCACTCGGGTCCCAAACAAGTTTGCAAGATCTTACATATCCACCTGCAAGATGTCACATAGTCACTGCTCGGGGACCACTGGGCCAATCTTCCCTCTCCTCCGACCACCAACTTGGAAAGAACAGGCCAAAGAATTCCCATTTGGCTAGTGCGTGCTTGAGCCAGACGCCTTCCACAGAACGCAAGGACATCCGAGCGGCATTAATTCCTTGCAAACTGGGGTAGGGAGGTCTGAGGGGGAATAGGATCTCCTGCAAGACCGACTATTATCGGGGCGGGGGATGCTTCTTCATCAGCACAGCTCCAGCATCGCCGGTGGAGCACAGGGTTCGAGAAGTCCAAAGTCTCTGAGCAAGCTGGGAAACATCTACTTCAGGCGCAGAGCTGCTCACGCTGTAACTCACCCAAGTGCAGCTGCATTAGCACAGCTCTGCACCCAAGGTTAATTATTTCTGGCTCCACCAGGGCTGATTCACCTCCAGTGGCGTGCTGACACAGCTGAAATAATTCTGAGGTCTCTGCAGCACGCCGTATTGCCCAGCGGAACCATACCTGGAGTGGCTTTACTGGTATTAGGGAGCGCGTGACCCGTTAAAGCCAACCTTAGCTTATTCCTCCTTAAAAGAAAGGATACGTGGCCGGACACAGGCAGCTTCCAGGCTCCTCCAGGGAAGGAGGCAGCCTACCCCCCGGTCGCCAGAGCTCCAAAGTTAAGCAGTTCATGTAGCACAGCTGCAGATATAGCTAAAAAAAACAACCTACCCAAAATAAATTAAAAAACCTACAAAAAGCCCACCCCCAAAATACCCCCAAACACACACAAGGAACCCCGCCAGAAAACCAACCCAAAAACCACCACACACACAGCCACATCCTCATAAAGAAGAAAAAAAAAATATAAAAAGAGAAAAAAGGGACACCTCCCTCCCCAAAAAATCCCCACAAAAAAACTGAACAGCCCCCGCCAAACCCAGCAAATCAGAAGCATGACAACGACTGTAGTTTTGCTCTTCACAGATGGGGCTGATCTACATTTTAAAGCAAAAAAACTTCAAACAGATCAAACCACTGATTCTTGTAGATATTCCCAACAGGCTCTTTTCTTCCACGCCCCATATCCAGCTCCCATCCTTGTCTAAATAAAACACCAATTCTGAACGCTTCTCTCCAACCTGGAGACCACTCGTCATCATCTCTAGCTCATTTTTAGGGATTTTTATCTTGCTGCAAAATAACAACTAAGGCGGCTTGCTAAGCAATATGTAACATACTGGCAGAGAAAGGTACCACTTCAGTGGTGTGTGTATATATATTTATAAAGTAACATATATAATACGTGGCATAAAAGCAGATTTAATTTCTAATTAAGTGAAGAAGGAGGAAATAAGACCCCGAAATGCCATTTGAACAATTCACAGTACCTCCGTTTTCTGCATCCTCCACTTTTCCGCCCAGCTCAGCCCAAGTACTTGTCTAAAACTTGTAAGTTTGCCAAAGAACTCCCCGTCAGTGCTCGTAGCTCTGCTAATTACTAAGGTGTGGGTGCTAAATTGGAAGTTCAGGGGAAGAAATTATGAAATTAGCCAACAGGAATGCATTTGGAAACTGCAGGCAGCCCAACGCTATGATAAAAATATTCCTAGAAGAGGCATTTCACTTCAGAGAAAAGCGAGCAAAGGAGCTAAGCATCAATCTTTGGTTACGCTAATGCAGGAAAAGCACCCAGTTTCATTTGGTTTTCCCATCCTGGCTCCTTTAATAGCACTACTGATTTCCACTGCTTGGGTACGATTCGTCAGGGCGTTGGGGAACCCCCCCTTTTTCTCTGATGGAACATAATTTGCAATTCAGATCTTAGTTATGGTGACTCAAGGAAGAACGTTTCGATTTTAAAAAGAGCAAAATTGGAGGAAAGAAACAAATTTAAGGCTTCAAAATGAGAATGAATTAAACCTCCACAAGAGCCACAAGCTGCAGGTTGAGGAGACCCTTCAGGTACCTTGAAATAGGAATGGTGTCACGAAGAACCAAAGCCTTGCCAAGCCTTTTCTTTGTAATTTTCCTTTTTTTTTTTTTTCCTTCTCCTTAATAGAAGTAATTTCTGGGCAACACATCCAGTTTAGCAACTCTCTGACCTAGAGAGAGATCCAGAAAGAAAAAAAAAAAAAAAGGCAAAATTCAACAAATCACCTGCTGCTGACACCAGTTACCCTAAAATATAACTAAAGAAAACTATTTCAGTGGTAAAAATCAACCTAAAGACAAACACTTGGACCTGTGGTGTTATAACCTGAGCATTTGATGAAGCATTAAAACAAACAGAAAACCCCCAAAAACCCACAAGTATTTTGAAACAGCTGAACAGCTCCAAATATTTATGCATGGTAGGACAGCGCTGCTGTGCCGCGTTCCGCTCATGGCCATCCGTAAGCAAGAAAACAGGGAGTTCCTCATAAAGAAGTTCAAAAAGGTAAAGCAAGTAGAAGCCAAAAGGTAAAGAAGCTGCAAGAAAAGGCACCAGCTTTCGCACGCCGGTCAGGGACAAAGGTCCCCCTCATATACATCCCAGCCAGCAACGGGTCAAGGCCACGGGCAAACAACATCCCAAGACGACGGTCAAACGACCGTCCTTCAACGCAAGAGCAGAAGCAGCCGCGACCTCCTCTTTCTTTGCGTTAATTCTCTGAATGAGGCCAATTCATTCTGGCACCAGAATCCCGGCACAAAAATGCTGTGCTGTTACTCATTCTCATGCAAATATCCCTTGGAAATACAAAACCAGGGGGAACCCATGTACATACACATCCAGCCCTCGGGCAACCCGCTATTCAAGGGAATTCAAAGGATTAAGGAGCTGTGTTTCAGAAGGAAGCACTGGCCCTACAAAAAAAAAAAAGTCTTACCATTTAGATGCTCATTGGTGCTCTGGCAGTTCAGCCTGATAACAAAATATCCACAAACTCAACCTCTATATCCCTCTACTCAAATTTCACCTTAAATCGGGAACATTTAGCCACACCTTTGATGAAAAAAAAAAAAAAAAAACAAAAAAAAACCAAAAAGCACAACACAAAACCAATCATGAAACTAAGAACAGACACTTTTTGGGCTTAATGGAATACAGAAAGGCAGCACTAAGCAGGCACAAATACAGACAACGCTGATGACCTGGTTTAGCGTTGCTTGTGCGCATTGCATTTCATGACAGAAAAATAGGAACAGAAGAAAAATGTGCCGTCACAGCAAAACCTGTAATAATCTCAAAGTGCCACACGATAACGCTATTCCAGGGTTTCTTTTTGTTGCTGATGGCATAAATAATACTGGAGAATTCAGCGAAAGGGATCTCTCTCAGGTGAATTTAAGAGTCTAATTTCAGACACAAAAATGGCTTCTAATTACAGTGAGAGGAGGAAGAGCTGTGAAAAAAAGAAAAAAGCTAACCAAGCTGGCTTCTTTTGTAAGTGCCAAGAGGCTCCTTTCGCATCCGAAGGCTGCCACGCGCCTGGTCAGTTTGAAAGGACGAGTCCAAACAACACGTCCGACTTATCCTCCATACATTTAAAACATATTTCATGGGAGAGGGGGAGTGAGCTATGCTCTTCTGTGTTACCTACTGATTTCATACAGTAGATATTGAAGACTGAAAGCATTTGTAACCCACTTTTCACAAAGAATGCATGAATCTTGGTGTTTCACATGGACATCAACCCTCAAGCAAGCTCCCATTAACATCCCCCCAAATTTTTTTTTTTTAAATACAGCTTCCTCTTAAAGCCCAGCCCTGGTTTAATGAATCATTAGAAGCTACTAAAAGAGTCAACCTCTGCTAGATGGAACAGCCTTCCTCAAGGCAGCATGACCCCCAATCCCTTTGATGGGTAGTGTGGAGCTCTGCATACCACTGTTCATCCTACCCAGCTCATTTCTCAGTTTAAAAAAAAAAAAAAAGAAAAAAAATGGAAATTGCATCGCTCCGAGAACTCTTGTCTAATAGAAAAAGTGTCCCTGACAAGCCATCGGGGGAAACAAGAACCACTCAAAGTGCCCTTGCTGTTTCAAGCGTGTTCAGTGTGAAAGGAACCCACGTTCTCTTCGCGCCGAAGAAGGGGTTTGCACGTATTTTAGCCTCCACAGCAGCTGAGCAGGACAGACGGCAGCTCCAAGCAAGGCTATTTCCAAATTCGTGAGAACGTCACCCGGGGAACCCATGCCAGGAACTGTGCTTCATTCCAGCTGGAAACAAAGAGCAATTCCTCACCTCAAGTCTCTTGTGGTGGTGAAGTGGAGGGAGTAGAAAGAAATAGGTTCGATTCCAGCAGCAAGCCTAAATAGATCAGTGTTTTAAAACCAGGACAAAAAGGAAATATGTGGTTGTTCAACCCCACTGTTTTTCACAGTGAAGAAATGCCTGCGAGCCCTCGACGGAGGGAGCTTGCTGCCCTTTTGCCAATGAACTTCACAACTCGCAAAAGATGCTCAGCTGCTTTTCAACCGTCACAGACGGTTGGTGGCCTTTCCTTGCAGGGTCTTCTGCAGCAGAAGAACCTTCATTACTTTCAAGGCTCACAGAAGATGATCAGCTGGTGACAAACACCATTTTCTCAACCCTTTTTCAGGTTTAACCAATGTACAGGACAGGGCTTATGCTCCTAACAAGTATAGTTTTAAGTATGCCTACACACGGTATTTTGCAGACAGATTAGGGATCACGATCCCCGTGTTACACATCTAAAGGACGTGAACCAGCTTCCCAGTAGGAACCACCAGCTGTGGTTGAGGTAGTCCTAGCCCCAGCCAGTGCCATGCTTGGGGACGCTGCTTGTCACACCAGGTCAAGTTTATGGTCATGTAGTTACATGACCTCCTGTCCAGACTTGGCTTGCAACCATCAGAGACAGGCAAATGCACTGCAAAAGCAATGTTTCCCATCATTATTTATTACGCAGAAATATAAAAGCCTAGCACAGAACACACCAAGAAAACACGACCGTTAAAACCAGAAATCCACAGAATAATTTAGATTGGAGTGGAACCTCCAAAGGTCATCTAGTCAACCCCCAAATCACGCTTCTCCCTGGCTTTGGTCGTGACCTTAAGTGATAGGGTCAAACTAAGCCCAAACTGTTTTCAAAGACAATAAAATGAGAAAGAAGCTCTTTCTGAACTTAAAGGTCATCTGGCAAAATAATCTAAGTAAGCTAGCAACACAAATAGAGAGACTTTAGCACGAACATGGAAAGTCAACTTCCAATATGAAAGCCAGGCTACACCTTCCAGCTCTATCTTGCATATATATGTATCTCTATAGTCAAAGCAGAAGTTACATAACCGTTTTACTGAGGTATACAGATGTTTTCCAGGCACCACGAACAGAAAGACACCAATTCCCACAGAAAAACTCCTCCTCAGTGCATTTTGAGACATGCATCTCTGCACCAACATGCGTTTTGTTTGCTGTTTGTCCACCATGGTGAGCAGATTTGCCTGTGCTCGAAATAAAGCTGCTGACTTTGCTAAACCAGACCCCGGAAGATATTTTCCGATCAATACACATTATTTTCATCACAGCCAGGGCTCCCAGCAGTCATCCCACAAAACAGACAGGCAAATACATCTCCAAAATACAAAGCATACCCGTCTAAGAGCTGATTCCACCTCACGTTTGGATATAAAAAAAACCTACCCCAAAACATGAGCGACGTGGGCACAAGCTATTAACTCTTAGTACAGCAATTTAAAAGCTTTTTTTTTTAATAAGCTGCCTGTCTGTCTCCCTCCCACCTCCTATCACTTCCACTCCTCCCCGCAACTCCAGAACTTCCCAACTCATGACGTTCAAAGGCAAGCAGAGGTCAACTCTACCTGCGCCGTTTAAAGACCAGCGCAGCAGGAAACACCAAACTTGTGATGCGCGCAAGTACCGCAACCTGCTCGGAAATTGCTGCGATTGAGTACTAAGGAGAGTCAAAATCACGTACGGTTGTTTTGATAGACTTAAAGATGAAAATCATACAAAGGTACCATAAAATGGTTCTTTTAGATACCATATAAGGAGTATTCTTGCAAGCACCTTAGACAATAGCACGCTGATAACATCGGGCAAGACTGAAGTTTTACAAAAACATCCCACATTCATATTACAAAGCCTGGTTAAAACTCCCTGGGAGTCACAGAGCATCCATAAGAATATTAATAATTCAGCTCCGAATAAGAGAGGTGAAAGCGCGGACAGCAGTGAAAGGAGGAGACACTCGCTCTTTGCAGGACAGCCCTCTGCATGTGGCAGGGCTGCGCAGAGGTTCGGTGATCCTTGAAATTTGTCTGGAAGTGTGATTGTTACCGATTAGAAAAAGAATTACGCGCATATTTCAAAGACACTCCGCTTCATGGTGAACTCCTGTCACTTTGGGGCTAAGTGTTGCCAGTTCTCCCAGACTAATTGCTCTTCTAGAAAAGGACACAGAGCTTAGCATTGGATCAGAGAAGTGGAGATTCTCTTTAGTAGAAAAAAAAAAAAAAAAATCAGTGCAGCTTCTCTTTTGAGATTACAAAAGAAATTTCCTTTGTCTAGTATTTCCTACTGCAATAAAATTCCCTTTATTCAATCCACAGAAATGTTTTCCCTATTGCCTTAGTGAAAAATCTTTCCTGCAGGCGACAATGACTTTTTCCCCCCCATTTTCTAAAATCACAGAATCACTAAAATAAACTCAATGAGAAACATCTGCCGTGAAGTCATGCTCTCTGCCCTAGATAACCTATGACCAGGCTGGCAACCACACTTGGTGGAAAAAAAAAAAAACCCCACACACAACAAAAACAACCCCAATTTTGGACTGGTGAGTGGCCTATCTGTGTGAACCCCAAGGAGATGTGTTTATCTCGCAGTGATCTGCCAGAAGCCTGATTTTTATTCCCTCTGAGGGACAACCAACTCATGAACAGGAGCAACAGGTGGGAGTTCAGTTGAAACCAAGTGGAGCTCAAGCAGAAAATAAAATACTACTTGGCCCACACCAATGAAGTTGACCTTCATTTAAACCACAACCATCATTACTTAAAACTCTCCTGTCATGGGGAGCAGGGATCAGCTGAGGCATGCACACATGCTCTCTTATCTGCAGATGCAATAAGAAACATTTATCTTTCGGCCATCCAGCTCCTACATCATCCAAAGACTCTGACGGAACAAGGAGCCTGCCTGGAAAGCCACCTTCATCATCCTCATCTGAGTGTTCAGTGTCTCCTTGCAGTGTCCCAACTTGGGGTGCACAAGAAAGGGGGAGGGAGGGAATTTAAAAAAAAAAGACACTAAATGACTGTATATAGATTTAATTCAAGCAAATTGTCTGTTTGGTTTTTTTTTTTATAAAGGGGAGAGTAACCTGATCAGCCTGATTATGCTCCTGGGCCAAGAAACTGTCACCGAGCCCTTTCATTGACAGTCTGTAGGAAAACCCACTCCAAACACCCACCACCAGAACTGGTGAGTAGAGCTGGCTGAAAAACATGGGAAAAACTTGAAGTTTCCCTGCCTGTTTTTTGAATCTTTTAATGAAAAAGAAACTTTTGCAAGAAAGAAAAAAAAGCACCCAGGAGTCAGGACAGGGAAATTTATTGAAAATTCCATTTTGGAAAAACAACAACAACAACCCAACAGAAGTCTGCAGTTTCTCCCCTTCTCCCATACCAGGAGCTTCAGCTATAAAGGTCCTTTTCCTCAGATGGTGGAGAAGGGCTGATTTGGAACAACCATCCATTTGGACAAACTCTCCCCTCCAAAGAGGGGACGTTGGTAGGTGCAATTGCTCCCTCTTCAAAGCTGAATTTCAGATATCCAAAAAGGTCATCTGCTTTGGAGAGAAACCAAAACCTTCCATCACCAAAAAGGCCAAGACACAATGCAACACATGACATGAGAACAGTCCGTGCTTATTTGGGAGCACGGTTCTCAGAAGGAACCCACCAAATTCGTGTCACTACCAGGAACAGCAGACCTGCTCTACCTGAGCAGAAACATTTGCTCTAGAAGCCAACAAGAGAGTTGACCACCTTGCCTGTCAGGAGCCAACACCAACCAAGCTTCAGGCCATAAAGTCACTGATCGAGCCTTCAAACGAGCTGCCACGCAAAGTTGCTGCACCCATAGCACAGCACCCCTGGTGACCTTTGTCTTGCAGCCATCCAGGCCCTTTGTCAGGTCTACAGGAGAATCCAGCACCCAAGGACACGCTGGAACCTCTCCCTTGGCTCTACAGAGCAGGATCATGGAGCTCTTTCTGAAGAGTAGTCCTCCACCCTCATCAGCAGTAATGAGCTTGATGCAAGAACCGTTTAATGGAGTTGTCTGGCAGCAGGGGAGATGAGATGATCGCAATACTCCTTTTTCTAACCTAACAGCTTCCCCCCGAAGAACCCACATTAAACACCTCATTTGGAGCAAGAGCAAAAACCCCACGGCGCACAACCACCAGATCCGACCTGCAAACAGGCAACGCAAACATTGCAAGGCAACCCGCCCGCAGGAACGCCTTCCTAGCGATGCCCATAACTCACTGTCAAGCTCACACGTGCCAGCTCCACGTAGAACATCACCTCCCGGGGCAACAAGGAGCGTCCTAAACGCGCCGCTTATTTCCCACGGAAGATTTTGAACAAAAGCATCGGCAACCCCAACTACAGGAGTGTGGGACTTCTTTTTCCAGCGATTCCTTGCTCCGCTACAAGCCTTAGGGTATAACGACATGCAACCCACTTCTAAAAACATCCCGCCAGCCCTGGAAACAGCTCAGATCTACCAGCCCTCGGAGCGTCAGTGCTAAGACCAGGTTGGGGGATGAGATTTTGCGCACACGCACACACCCCCCGCCCCAGGAAAGCGCGGGTCCAGCGTGCGGCGGCTCCGTTCACCACGTGCACATCACCAAAACCGGGCGCAGAACGGGCCCTCTCGCGGTAAACGCGGCGAGCAAGCACGGAGCTGGAGAAAAATCCTCCAGCATCAGGCAAGCCGGTAGGTAGCAGAGAATAAATGCTGCACTGCCTGCGGCGACGCTGGCAATCTGGTTGTCGCCCGGGTTACCAACCTGGAAAATCATACAGAAGATTAAGAACATATAATTTCTCCCTAAACTATGAAAAGTTGGGGGAGGGGGGAATTAACGTCCAGTTGCCTGTGAATTATGATCATCCAGGCACATTAAAAAATTGAGCATTAACTGCAACCACCCTCCACAGCTGCTTTTTTTTTTTTTTTAAAGACGATGTAAGGTATTTTTAAGGTTTAAAAATAGATTAAGTACCCTACATGCCTCAGAGCAAGAGTTTTCACTCATATATTCACAGAATGCAAAAAAAAAAAAAAATCAGCTATGATAGGATGTTTTGGGGCTCTCGGAGCAAAAGCTCCCTTTGCTAAAACACAAAGCCAGAAATTCAGTTTGAAAATGGGCAAGAAGGCCCCCAACGCCTCTGCTGCTCGGCTCCCCGGCACGCCGTCGGAGGAGGCTTCCTCCCGTCTGAGCAAACTCAGTCCAGCGCCACGGGCTACGCAGTCTTTTCGCTATTTCGGTTGCGGAGAATCGCCTTAGCCAGGCTCAATGACAAGGCTGTCACCCCCGACACAAACGCTACGCGCTCCCCTGTGACCGCAGCGTCGGTCGCTCGACGCCAGCGAGCAAACGAGCCTCAAGGATTGTGTCGCTCCGATGTTAACACCGGTTGCGATCGCGAGCTCGCGGTGGCCTTTTCCAGCCCTCTGCAACACGCCATCCTCGGGCCGTACCGCCGCGTAAAGGACACGCTGCGCTCAAGACCCCGCAATTAAAAAAAAAAAAAAGGATTGCAAACGTTGCCATCCAGATACCGCTTCCAGTGGCGAAGAAAAGGAAAATTCGCAAAAAGCAAGATGAAAAAGCATCAATAACCATCATTCCAATGGCTCCAAACTGCCCACGGGGAACCCTCCTGCCCTGTAAAAATCCACTCCGGCCACCTGTGCTTCAAATTCGGCGGCTCAAGCTGCATTCTCACGGATCAGCGCGTGCCTGCAGCGGTAAGGGTGGATCCTACCTCTCTCTTTGGGGCAAAGCACTAAAACCGAACCCAGCAGCGGAAGGTACACCTGACAATGACATTGCAAT
>NW_010525888.1:7820-8114 GCF_000687285.1 Phaethon lepturus | reverse complement strand
GTGGGGCTGAATTCGGCGCGGGGCCCGAGGCACCGCTGCCGGCGGCATGAGGCCGCACGTCGTCCATGCCGGTTTTCATCGAGATATACCGGGGAATTCATCAAGAGCGATACCCGAAGGTCTACTAAGCCGAGGGTGACGTGGGGGTTGTGTTGCTACTGCAAATATTTGGAATTTTACCTCTTTTCCGTTTAAAAGCTCAGGCGCCCGGGGGAACGGGCACGCGCACATTCGGCTCCTCTTCCCAGCAAAACCCCTGCGGGAGGATTCGTTTTCTCCGGTGGGAATGGCTCC
>NW_010525888.1:1047-7694 GCF_000687285.1 Phaethon lepturus | reverse complement strand
GTGGGGTGGGCGTCCCCGCGCCGGTGCCCGTCGCTCGCCTTTCCCGCTGGAACGTTAACGGGATAACGCCAGCCGGGTGCTTCGAAGCCAAGAAAGGCTGGGCAAACACGGGCAGATAAACGGCGCGCTTCGTCCCCTGCGCGGCGCTGGGCGAAGGGTGCTTCCAATTATTTTTCCCGGTGTCTCCACGTACCGGAGGAGACACAGGTCACAGCCGAGCTCTCCTTCCCCCCAACCCAAAACACACCGTTTGATCCGTCCCTGCGGGACGCTGCCGTGAAGCACACACCGATGCGTCGCCCGCGCTGGCGGTTAATTCAACAGCCATTAACCTAAGTAAAACTATAACCCGCTGAGTAAACATTTCCCTATTGTTTCTAGAGATTACTGTGCTGGGAAGTCATTAATAACCTGGAAGTACATTCAATTTATCTTTGTTTATTAGCTGCTTTTGTCAGACGCGAGGATCGTCCTCCCGCTATTGAAGTATCACGCTATGACATTAGCCCCAGCTACAGCCTCTGTAAAGTCAACAATCTGATACGGTCATTAATCTCACACTTCAAAAGGGGAGGCAGAAGATTGAGTAGGAAGATCTCACATCTGCTCTTCCACTTTGCCGGTTGCCACGGCCTGACTTCAGGGAATGGCTCGGTCTAGCAGCCTCCTTGCCTTCTAGACCCTGCCAGCATCCCCAAATTTTCACTTCCAGCCGAAGAGGACCAGCAGATACGACGCAGGGCCTGCAGGAGACCTGTACCCTGAGAAGAGGAGCTGAAGATGTTCCACGTGCCCGCCATAGCACCTCAACTAACTGCATTTAGGTGACCGAATCCCACCCCTAGTCTCCAAGCGTAGAGCTGCACAGGTACTCCCATCCAGCTCGTTTTTGCGTTAAAGCCCTTTTGCCCCATATTCCACTTTGGTGCAAGGGGCCCTGGTGGGTCCAGAGCCCACCACCATGTCTGCGGCTTCAGAGGAAGCTACGGCTCGCCGCAGACCTCCCAAGGAGCTCGGGGGAGGGAGGACCTCGGCTGCGAAGGTCCACCACCGCAAAGGTTAGGTGGTAAGCATCGCCTCCTCCAACGTAGCGTGGAGCCACTCCTTCACCCGTTGTCCACCCGTTTGAAGAAAACAGAGTTGGCCGAGCCACTGGGCTTGCTGTAGGAACAGTTTGGCATGTTGGAAACGGGTCGCTGCGATGCTTAACCTCATTATTCTGGAAGGAACGACTTAAGCCACTGTTAAAATAATACATTATTTACTAATAGCAATTTTTTCATGTGCTTTCGCTACTGCCCACGCTGCCACACGAGTTACTGTGACGAATGGAGCAGGAGAAGCCAGCGTGGAAAGTATCCTCTGTGGTTAAAGCAGTGGCACATTCGAGCCATCACAGCCAAACCAAACATCATCGGCCATAATTTTTTTTTCTGGACAGCGTTTGCTAAACGTGCTACAAGCATTTGCTTTCTAAATAATTTCTTTCCTACCCAAGGAATTGGCTCGTAGCGCAAACCACAGATGAGAAAGCTTTGCCCTCTCTGTACAGAAACCGCTCTTCCCTCGCTCTGGGAAGGTCGCTGGCAGCTCTTTCATGGGGAGGAGGAGGTATTTAATAGCACAAAAGAGAACCTTCATCAGAAATGAAAACTTCATGAAACTTCATTTAAAACTTCATGAAACTTCATTAAAGTCCTGGTTTCACCATTGGTTCTTTCTTACTTGTGGGTAAAAAGGAAGATGCCAGCTCTCTTCTTTGAAAGTATGACATGTGTGACCTACAGGGACATTTCTTTTCTCTTTTCTGCTCATTTTCTAGAGAGGATGTTTTTTACTTTATGCTACCCAGCCCTCCAGGAGCTGTGATGTGGGGCTGGATGGGGGGAGGTCTCCCCTCCTCTCTCTCCTCTGGCTCATGTGCTTGCCCGGCTTGCTGGATGCTCTCCTGATGTCGGAGATTAGGTCCAAACCCCTCCAGGCAAGGAGGAACTTAATGTGCATCTCCCACGTCCTAAACGGATGCTTCAGTCACTGGGATATTGCATAAGGGGAGGGAGGAGGGTGCCTTTGGGAAGAAAGGAATTTTTTCTTGTTTCTTGAAAAAAGCTATTGGGGGAAAACCCAGCAGCAGTTTCAAGACCTCCTGAGACCTCCAGAGTGATGAACCTCACGTGAAAAGACACTCGGATTTCTCTGAGCCCTAAGCCTACTTGTCTTCTCACCATTTTCTACATGAGTCTCCATCCACCCCTCTCCAGCAGCCCCCGTTTCAGATCTGGCCGCCGGCTGAGCTGGCTGGTCGCCGCAGATCCAACTCCTCTAACACCTTCGTCGTAATTTTTTTGTTGTCTGTTTGTTTTAAATGCTCCGACACTTTTTTAATGACGGGCACCTCTGTATAAAACACGTTACGTACCACGTACGCGTGACCCAGCTGCGGCGCGGCAGATGCCGGGATCCGCTTTTACCGCACGCTTCATACTTCCGCTAAAAAGATGTTGCATATACTCCACGGCACGTCAAAGGAGAAATTAAAATGGCCTTTTGATGAAAAATATCTCATCTTCTTTTGTCAGACGCTCTGTGCGTGTACGCTGCACGTTTCAGACCCGTGGACGGAGGACACTATTTTCACAGGGCTTGTTCTGGGCTCGGTCGGCTCTCACAGGGTGTTTCCCGGAACGACCGAGCAATATCCCTTCCGTTACGTTAGATAATACAGTTTAGTATCAAAGGATCCTTCCAAATCGCGATCGATTGCACCACAACGCGGTACGTTTGTAATCATACGCCTCGGGAAGATTTTACCGCTTTTATTACAAACTCAGGTGAGCGGTGAAAAAAAATAGAATTGCTGGATGCCACCTCCAGCCTGTAAGAGGAAATGTTTCCTCTCCCAGATGATTCCTCTGGGGAAACGACCGAGGACAGGCCCCCGGACCTGTAATTTAACCATTTGCTCTGTAAGCGGGGGAAGACATGCCTGGGTGGGAAAGGGCTCGGTGCCTAAACCTTGGAGTAGGTAAGGGCAGAAAGAAAGGAAAGCAAAATCTTTGATCTCGGCGAGGTGCTAATTTGTAAGATTTGGGGGTTGTTAGGGCCTTAGGAAGCGAGGACCAGGGTGCTTATCTGGCGGGGGATTAACGACGCATTACCATCTCCACACTCGGCCGTTTACCCACGCGTTTGAAGACAAGCCTACGCGTCAAGGAAGGCATTAGAGGGGACACCTTGAGCCCATCAGGTTTATCTGGCCGCTGCTGACAGGAACAGTAGGTGACACCAAGCCAGGCAGGGAACTTCAAAGTTTGGCGGGCTGAAGTCTTACACTCAAGACAAACAACCTTTGCTGCTGGGGCTGGGACAAACAGCCGGGTGGGGAGGGCAGCTGGGAGATGAAAGGCTCGTCCCTTGGGCGCGTCGGCAGCCGCGCCGCCCGAGCCGGCCTTCGTTCCGTCGGGGGGGGCTTGTTTTAATGGAAACTTTCATCTCGGCCCTCCTGAAAGAAACGGTGTCTCAGAAGGAGGGACGAGGGGATTTGAAGCGGATGAAGACCAGAGGAGTCACCTGCTGCTTGGGCAAACACAACACCCAAGCGGAGGGACGGTCCCTTGATGTTGTTATTGGGGGATAAAATACAGCGTTTATTTCCAAAGGATGGGGTGCTCTATACAGGGGAGGGAACAAGGGAAGGAAAAGGAAAACATGAGAAGTAGAGGCAGCACTTCTCTATATTTCCAAACCTCCGTGGCTGCAATATGTGCTACTGCCTCTCCTACAAACCTCACCCCCACTACCCCTGCTACCCTCTGCCGTTACAACCGCTGCTACTAAACCTGGCAACCGGGTTGGAAATGCCACTAGACCTAAAAATTGCAGGCTAGCTCTCAAATTTTTCAATTTTAAGCAAATAAGATGGTTGTTTAAAAGGTAGTGATGTGTTACTTTCATGGTGAGGTAAAATGTTGATCCTTGAGGCTAGGATTGATGTTTGAATCAGTGAGCTTAACTCCTTATGTTTTGTCTCCCTGATGTGATTTTAACTAACGGGCATTTAAATGAAAAATGATTACATTAGAATCCTTTAAAAATAAGTATAACCATAGGAAAAATTAGGAAACATTTCTTCACCAAGGGAGCGGTCAGGCATTGGCACAGGCTGCCCAGGGAGGTGGTGGAGTCGCCATCCCTGGAAGTGTTCAGAAAACATGTGGACGTGGCGCTTCAGGACATGGTTTAGTGGGCATGGTGGTGTTGGGTTAACGGTTGGACTTGATGATCTTGAAGGTCCTTTCCAACCTTAGTGATTCTGTGTTTCTGTGATAAGAATATTTCAACTTTCTCTCTATTGTGTGTTATTGAGGACAAATACATAGGGACCAAGAGCCGCTCCTTGTTGCACATTTTAAATAATATATCAGTCTGAATAAATGTCTCAATAACATCCCCAGACTTGGGACTGCTTTTAAGAAACACCTGACATCTACATTTATTTGCTCGTGAAAATTCAGAGCCATGCGGTTAACCAGTATGCTTGCAACCCAAAGATTTCTCCAGCTAACACCCAAGCTTTTTCTCTTTCGTGCCAGCTGTCTTATTAACAGCCCACGCTGCTGGATTGCGACACGCTGGGAGCGGGAGAAGCAACACGATGAATGTCACGCTTTCCAAAGGTGTCAGATAAGGTGCTGCAAAGGCTTGCAGAGCTGGTGGCGGGTAGTGGTGGCCCCTGAAGCCACCTCAATGCCCAGTTGGGTTGGAAGGAGCACCTCTGCCCTCTTCTGGGACAGCCACAGCCTAACCTGACCTCCACAAGAATGTAAAGCCCCTTGGATATACAACGTCCCCTGTGGTGGTTTGAGGAGGGCAGCCGCTGTGAAGACACGTACACGGCAGCGTGCAACTCCTGCACAAAATCCGTGCCTTTCAATCTCACCTGGGCTCTGGCACTCGGCGCCTTTATGGGGGGACTCGGCGTGAGCGCAGAGACGGGGCGCGCTGCGATGTGGAAGTCCCTCTAAAGCCAGGGCATCCTTCCCTTTGGCCATCGGCGGACACAAAACTCATCCACGTTTCAGCACGCGTCTCAATCTCACTCACTTGTGGTCCAGGCTTGCTTCTTTATTTTTTTGGCTGCCTTTAATTTGTGGCCATTCAGTAACCGCTAGTTGCAGGCCTGCTGGGCTCAGCCCCCTTTACAGAAGCTGTTCTCTGCAACCACAACCATTTTAGAAAAATCAGGATGTGATGGAATATTTACTCTTTGATTGTTTAACAACATCTGAGAATTCGAGCAATTCCCGTAAGACCCCGAGGAATGCAGAGCCAGAGGAGGGAAAGCCATGCCAGAACCAACTCCTTTTTACTTCTCTTGGACTGTGGAAACCGGAGCCAAGGAAAAGCTGGGATAACGAAGCGCATGGTGGTTTTAATTAGCGGCAAGCTGGCGCATTTCAGGAATGTGGGGGCCGATTGTATTTGTTTAATGAATATGGAACGGTGTGGGTGGGTGCATAAGATAATGCATAACGCTGTAATGCATAGAGAACACAAGGAACGCCGCTGCAATAGCACGGCGTGGTCACGTCGCGGATGGAGCAACGCAGCTGTGCTCTTCCCAGGGGAAATCTCTTTGCGGAGGATTTGGGGTAGGCTCATCGGGTTTCTCTCAAATGTGCCAGGGAAGGAGATTTTTTTGGAAGAGAGTGTTGCCCACTGCTGTGCACTTGCAGAATAGACGAGCCCAGGGGTGGATGTCGCACCCGGAGCTTTAAGCAAGTGTTTTGCCTGGTGAGATGCTGCACAAAGCTCCGGGGATGCCACGTGGTGTTGATACCCTCCGTGTTTTCCTCTTTCCCACCGTTACAGCGCGCAGCTGGGAGCGCACCTCTCCCAGGGATGGAGCAGAAGTATTCAGCGGCACGTTTACAGAAGCAGAGGACCATCGGCCCGGGACAACCAGCCCTCACGGTCAAAAGCTGTCAAGCAAAGAAATTGGCCAAGGGAACACCCGCCCTCCATACCCCAAACGTTCCCTGCTGGTCAGTACAAGGCTTTTAGTACAAAAGACCACAAGTCTTGAAAATTTGATGGTGTTTTGGTCCCAAAATTAGCGTAGGCAGGGCAGAGTCATTGGGCTAAGCCAACAGCGCGTCTCTCGCTGTCAATACAGATGAGGGCAAAACCCCAAGCAACCAACCTAAGACGCAAAGGATAGGAAAAACCCGTCTCCATAGACAGCGGTAGACATCTGGGATTAATACAGTGCATGCACACGTACATTTACATATATATATGGTGTAATAAATAATAATCAAATCTTCTTTGGACTGTACTGGGGGATATCACAAGCCACACACAACAAGGGACAAGCTTTAATGTTGATCTGCTGACTCACCCTCCCTCCAGCCACACATCCCCTCTCATATCAAGCAGGGGTTGGGAACAGGCTACGTTCCTCGACCCCAAAGCTATTGCAGAAGACCACCATGAAGATTTCATAATTGCTTTGTTTAATGCTGTTTTACAGCTGCGATTATGCTGTAGTATATTTCTAGGTCACGCTGGTAACGGTAGCTGCTCTCCGTATGATTGCACTTAATTTAACATGCAACTTGGTCAAGCGGCGAATACACCTGAGATGA
>NW_010525888.1:0-1016 GCF_000687285.1 Phaethon lepturus | reverse complement strand
GGGGATTCCAGCAGGAGCAGCAACGTCCGCTTCTCAGGTCACGCTGTCCTCTCCGCCCCATTGCTCTCCTGCCTTGGTAGGCCTGCCTGAATCATCTGGAAGCCCATCGGACACATCGTTAGGGAGGTACGATTTTGCACGCCTGGCTCGCGAGCCACCTCTGAAAGTATTCCCGGTCCAATACCTACAACGCTGAAGCATACAGACATGAGAGCGAGTCGTGAAAATACGCTGGGAAACGTGTTACGTTGCAACTGAAATGCAAAAGCACTTAGAACTGCAGTAGAAAGTCTTGCAGACACGAAGACACACCAGGTTTAAGGCGGGTTTCCAAAGCTGGGTTAATGATGTTATATTCTTTTACTCTCCGTAGGACACAGCTATAGTTTGCGTAAAATAGATTAGCCCTAAAATCTTGACCTCCCTCTTCCCACCCCAGCCTGTTTTATCCCGAAACCCACAGCAAAGCCCATCTCCCACGACGTGTTCGAGCAGAGCAACCGCAGCTCCGGTGATCAGGATCGGTACCCGCTCGCTGCTGGTGCTCGCTGCTCTCATCAGCACGTAGGACCGCGGACTGGAACGCCGGACGGGCCCTTGTAACCTGCGCACCGCCGCCGTGCCGTGGGGTAAGCCCACGGATTTCGGTCGTCGTTGCAGCTCGAGGAGGTCAGAGCAGCCGAAGGTCCCATCTTGCTCGAAGGTGCAACGACCGGCCTAGTACCTCCAGCATCATTTCCCTCTCCAGCCGCGTCGCTTTTAAACGGTGTAAAGAAAGCCCCGGCTCGCAGCTCCTGCCGCGGTGAGCCGGTGCTTTATCACCCTTTTCCTTTCTGGCGCAGCAGCCAAGAACAAGACGGAGTCGGGGCCACCGTTACCGGCCTCTCTGGAAGCTGGAGCATCTGGCCTTGCATCTCGCGGCATCCTTTCAAGAGGTCCGCCAGGCAGCTGCCGAGCACATGTGCGAGGGGAAAGCGCTGCCCGTCAGCTCCAGCGACGCTGCAAGAAGAGCCTTC
>NW_010525887.1:432-649 GCF_000687285.1 Phaethon lepturus | reverse complement strand
GCTACGGTCAGCCGCCAACTCCCCTACCCCAGCCCCTGCCCTGCAAAACCACGACAGCGGCTTAAAAAAAAAAAAATCACGAGAGTACAAACGCCCACAGCCCGTGTCTTTTACCTGCTACCCGGCTTTTGAGTACACCAGATTTTTGAGTAAGATACAGGAAAAACACAGAGGAACCGCAAACCCATTGCAAACGGTGAAGCCCCACGTTCCCAGG
>NW_010525887.1:0-233 GCF_000687285.1 Phaethon lepturus | reverse complement strand
GCAGCGTACGTTGGCGTGCCGATGCGAATCGAAAGCCCGGTTTTCAGGGATCCAAGGGGTTTTTTGGGAAACGAATAACAAGGCCTGCTCTGAAGAAGCAACAGCGCGGTACAAAGATAAGCCGAACGCTGAGCCCCCGGCAGCACCCCTTCAGCGCGGGTACCGCTCCCGCTGCGCGCACGAGGCGGGATGAGGGTGCCCGAGGAAGCCAGCGGCGAACCCCGCGAGGCGAA
>NW_010525886.1:18445-28603 GCF_000687285.1 Phaethon lepturus | reverse complement strand
TGGGAAACGAGGAATAGGCCCATTTAAAAATGTGACAAAGGGCCTTGGCGGTGCTCTGCTGCAGGACGTTCAGCGGGAAGAGAGCAAGGGGACAAGCGTCCTTGTTAAGAGCTCAGCTCCGACGGGGAGACTTTGGCCGGGGGTGTCTTCAGCGTCTGGCTATCTTGTCTGTAACTCTCATGCTGCCTGAGACGGGGGCATTTAAGGAACCCTTTTGTAAAGCTTCACTCTTTTATTGTCATTGTGTCCTGGTTTCAGCCAGGATGGAGCTGGTTTTCTTCACAGAAGGTACGTGAGGGAATGTTTTGGATTTGGGATGAGAAACTGCTGATAACGTGCTGATGTTTTGGGTTGTGGCTGGTGGGGAGGCCCTGCCGGCGAGCAGGCTGGGGGTGCACGGGGAGCGGGGAGGGGACACAGCCGGGACAGCGGACCCAGACTGGCCAAAGAGATATTCCCTACCATACGACGTCATGCCCAGTACATAAACTGGAGTTGGCCGGGGGGCGGAAATCTCTGCTCGGGGACGGGCTGTCGATCGCCGGGTGGTGAGCAATTGCTGCGTTGGGCATCACTTTTCTTGTGCATTCTTTGTCAGTATTGTTATTGTTGTCATCATTGTTGTTTCCTTCTCTCTTGCTGTCCCATTAAACTGTGTTTATCTCAACTCACGAGTTTTTTCCCAATTCTCTTCCCCCGTCCCACTGGGGGAGGGGGAGTGAGCGAGCGGCTGCGTGGGGCTTAGTTGCTGGCTGGGGCTAAACCACAACACCTTGTTACAGTCGAACTACAGCAGGACAAACTCCGCAGCCGAAGGGGCCAGTACACCTGCCCGAGGACCTCCCTGTGCCGCTGACTGCAGGAGGGAATGTCTGCAGCTCTTTCTACCTTCACAGAGGTTGTAACTGAAAGCATGGTTAAAGATGGTGCCATATATGTTTCCCCTGGTTCCGTGGGACACAGGGCCTGGTTTGGGGAATAACAGCTCGAAAAGGGGCAAATAAAATACTTTTGAAAGTCTACAGGAACGTGGTTCTCCTCAGCTTCTCCTGCAGACCACCTGCCCTGCCCTGCCCTCCCATCCACCCCAACCACAGACGTTTCTGCGTGGCCTGTCCTGGGCAGCCAGCGTGCCCGCTCCGGTCCCCTGCTCCTCCTGCGCTCCCGCTGCTGGCTGGCGGTGACTGCCTCTTGCACAGGCTAAACTCTCTAAGAAATAATTGCTTATCCCAACACACGGTGCTTAACAGCCCATGGTTTTAAAAGCCATAATTTACATCCTAGTCACAGAAAGACGATGCTGCTGCTTGCAGTCTGGGATGAGAACGCAAACTTCTGGCCGGGGCAAGCCCAGGTCTGTAAGCCAAAGAGTTAAATCTCTTTGGGGGCGTTTGTCACGGCCCTTCCTAGAAAGCGGGGAGCCAGGGAAGCGAAGGATCACTCCCCTGTGGGAAGTTGCTCTGCCCCATTGACACCAACAGATGCAGAGCAGCCGTAAAAGCCAAGTGGAGCAGGTTAAGGTAGCCTGGATTCGAATGCTGGCGATGACTTGCAGAGTCATGAAATTAATGCAGTAACTGAAAGAAGAAATGCCCAATACTGAGGCGGCTTGTAGAACAATTACAAAGAACAACTCGGCAGCAGTGGGAGCCCGTTTCCCCCAGGGGGGACGTAAGCGAGGAGCTGTGCCGTTCCCCAGACAGACCTAAGGTGAGCGACGTCCAAGGCTGAAGCTTGTTGCCTTGGCTGCTCCGCAGCAGTCCCCCCCGAGGCTCCCTGCTTCCCCGCAGCCCCTCCAGCGCCAGGGCTGCGGGCGGCCGCAGGGCGTAGTGCGCGCGGCGTGGGGGGAAAGGGAGGGAAGCCCTCCGCGGAGGACGACCTTGGGAATGCAGCTGCAGGTGCCTGGCAAGTTAAAAGCTTCATAAATCTCCTGCTTGTACTGGTGCAGGAGCTGGAGAGCAATATGCTTATAGGCGGTCTCAGATGAATCCTGAAACGGAGTATGTCCCAAAAGGAGAAAATGTTGACAAAAGCATGATTTGCTTTTGCATTGCTAAAATTAGTTTTCCTCTGTCCCAAAATCCAGTTTCTGCAAGTGTCCAACACACCTGACCCATGAGCCCCAGCTTTGGCCGTGCCACTGGGAGCAGACCAGGCAAAATCCCTTCTTCTGGGATTTATGGGCAGTTTGATTTTGCTCAGGGCCAACTGACTGTGCGAAAGCCTCTTAAAGGCAACATCCCACCTTTTCACCTCTCCCCGGAAACCTTACCCGGCTTTACCATGGTAGTTTATTGCCGTCTTCACTGCAGTCAATAGTCTTCTGCCAGTTTATGCCTTGGACCTGGCTGAGTGGATAGCAAGCGGCCGACCCCGGAGCCGGGCAGCGCACACGCTGCTGCTTCTCATGGAGGAACGTGTTGGTGTGAGCGTGGCCGCGTGTGCAACAGGAGCTTGCCCGTTTCTCGAGGCCTGTGGATAGTTTTCATTCTTCCTGATGCTGGAGGAAGCTTTTGCCCAGAGCAGTGCCCGCCTTGTTGGACGTGTGCCCGTCTTTGTTCTGAGCAGCGATTCGGGAAGAGCAGATCTGCTCCAAGAACCAAGCTTGCGTTGCATGAGGAGGTGGTTAGCGCTGTGACACCCTTCCCCGCCAGCTGCGATCCCGCCACGGCTTGGAAGCTAAGGAATAACAACCCAGCACCTGGAGATAAGACAGGGACACGTTGGTACTGCTGCTAATTAGCCGCCCACAGCAGGGCTGTGCCATCCCACATCACCATCAGCGTCGTACCTGCTAAGTCCCGAGTCGGTTGTCACAGGCGTGTCCTTGTGTCAGGCTCTGAGGCTGCTGCTTGGGTATTAGCAAGTGCTTTTCTGACGGCTGAAGAGGCGATGCTTCCCTTTCCGGGTGGTCTCTCCTTGCTTCGAGGAAAAAAACCCAACAGTGGAAGGGTCCTGATGGCGTTGAGAAGCTTTCCTGCCCTCTTTGCCCTCATTGTGCTTCCACATCTTCCTGCTGTCACATCTCTTCCCGCTGCACGTTTATAGCCTCCTAGAAATTAATGCGTTTCATGAGCCGTTTATGCTTGGGGTCGTAATCTGGGTTATAGACAACCCGGACACATCCTGACTTCTGGTGGCCCCAGTTCTTTCCCGCTGCACACGGATACTTCGATAGAAAACCTACTGGCTGGCCCAGCCTGCGGCTGCTTGCAGAAGGCTGCTGCAGCGACGTCAGTCCTGTTCTGTCTCTGTCTCTTCGTTAAGCACTTGAGCAATTTCTGTCTGCAGCCAAATCTCACTTTGGGAGGTACAGCAGCACCTGAGGAGTGAGTGAGCGCTTGTGGAGGAAACGTTTCTCAGCCCTTCCCCAAGCTTATTCTTCCAAAACCTTTTGTGGTTTTTCAGGTTATCCTTTCTTATTTCTCTGATGCTTGCTGCCTCACCGCGTCCGTTGGTGTTCTCCAACCTATTTTGAACCCATTTCTGTCCTTACCGAGCAGCCTTGTAATGCTGCTATCCTATCCCAGCCTGAAAAAAAAAGAAGGGTCTTTGGACCTATTTCATATGGCTCTGCAATTTTTGTCCAACACAAAAAGCTCAGAGGATTTTCTCAAGAAGCTTCAATCTTAACATGAGGCCCTGTCAAGTCCTGTCATCATTCACCACTTTATTTACTAGGGGAAAATGAAAGCAGCTGCTCCAGTACCGGGCCAGCGTTCCAGATGCAGACGCAAGCTATCCCAAAGTCAGCTGCTGATAAAGATTAGGGCTGATTCTCAGCTGCACAACACACAAGCAGAACACCCAACTTTTGCAAGGTACTCAGAAACACTCGGGGTAGAACTTGGATCGAAAGCCATCCAAAAGTAAGAGAACCTATAACTGAGACCTTAGAAAAAAAAGCCTCTGAAGCCAGTAAAGCACCCAGTTGCACTGAGCTACTTGAAAGTTCCCGTCTGAAATAGTGACAAAAACAAGGGCATAAATCAGATCTCTTTAACAGTACACTAATCAACATTGCTTCATGCTTAATACAAAGGGACAGAAGTTAGTTCTAATAAACTGTACTTCTGCTACATTAGAGAATTATTAATGCTGTAATCACAGCTGCTGAATCACGGCTATGTGGCGAGCTGATGCTATTTGGGAGATTTCCTCCCTGTTAATTAGTTATCTGAAGAAATCTGCTCTGTAGGTGTAAATACCACGGGGTGCCCGCTGCGTAGCCACGCAAGATATAGACGTGGCACTTCAGGACATGATTTAGTGGCCGTGGTGGTGTTGGGTTGATGGTTGGACTTGATGATCTTAGAGGTCGTTTCCAGCCTTTATGGTTCTATGGCTCTATACGAATACGTGTGTGAGACTGTGAGCAAAGCCGAATGGCTCAGGCAGCAAGATGTCAGAGGGCCATTACTGTGGTGGCAAGGTGGCCAGAAGAAGTGCGGAGGACAGGCGTAGTCCTGCTCAGTGACGTATGACAAACGTGACCAGAGTCCCACGCGCGCCGGCAGCAGCGTGCTCCTGCGCCGATGCCGTCGCATAGGAACTGGTGGAAATCTCTCTGTTCGCATCAGCAGCAATTTTCTACAGGCTTTCAGCAGCCCTTTTCTCTTCACTTTGTTAAGGCTTCTGCAATCCCAGACGACCTTAGTTTTAAAACCCAGATGTAATCCTAAAACATCCCACCTCAAGGTATCTGGCACCATCAGCTGACCCGTGCCCATTTCTCTCCTGACTCTCTCCACCTCCTGTCCTTGAAAGTCCGTGTTTCCACCTGCTGCAACACAAGCCCTGTTCCTGAAGTACCTGCGGGGGAATGCTGACCCCCGAGCTGACCACATTTGCCATCTGATTTTGGGAGCAGCCGTAGTACCGTTTCCTGAATCCCTCCCTCACGTCCCCGTCCCCAGCGCAGGATCCACCGTGCTTCAGCAAGCTGAAGGTGCTCTTTCTCTTGGGCAGCCAAGAGAACCTTGAACCTCTGTTTGCCGCTCTTTCCATGTAGTTTTCCATCAAAACCATTTAGGCGAGATCCACACCTAGTGCCTGTGCCCAAACCTGCACAAGCCCATGAAATTCAGGGCATTCCAGTGTATCCAGCTTTCCAGGACTCCCTGGGGATGCCTAAATCCACAGGGTGCTACAACGGTACCTGGCTGTCACAACTACATGCATTTGTCAGTGAAAGCGTCTTGTGCGTTTAATCTCCTGCAGGGATTTATTTGGGGAAATTAAAGGATTTCTCTCCAAGAGCAGGGTCTTTCCCCGCACAAAGGCTTCGCTTCCCTGAGTCCTTCGGGCTCTGGCATGAGTGCCTGCAAGCAGCATCCCAGATGAAAACATGGCTAGGCTGTGACAAAAGTTGTCACCAGCCCTTTTTAATCCAGGCAATGCTTGTGTCCACTTGAAAGGGTTTCCCTTTTTCACCCACCTTCGCTGCGGTTTTGAGTGCTGGCAAACCCACAAGCGGCTGTCTGCAGCAGGCACCGAGTCCCACGTACCTCTGTCTGCTGCATCTAGCTCGGGAGGTTTAATCCCCGTCCCTTCGCTGGAAGCCGATTCCTGTCCCTCCTGTGGCTGCTTTTGTGGCTCCTGCTTCTCCCCAGGCAGGATGCTCTCAGACGGCAAGCCTAAAAACCTGCAGGTCATTCACTTTGCCTGAATCCTGTCGTGAATGGGGATTTCCAGAGCTGATTTATAAAACATCATTGCTGCTTTATTAGCCACCATGAAACGCTGACTAGGAATCAGTAGCTTATTTGCTACCTCAGCTAGCCACGTTTGCTCAAAGGCAGACTTCCCATTTTCAGACAACATTTTCCAAGTCTTCCAAGGTTTTGGCTGGATTACTGTTCCTCAGCCGTTGTCCATATGAACCCAGTTAGGTGGCTGTGCCTGGGGTCTTGCCCTTGTCGGCGGGTCTCTCAGCTGCGGAGCCCAGCCTGCCGGCTGTGTTTTGCCCACGTTGGGCAGCTGGGCAGGGCTCAGCTGAGTGCTACCTAGCTGGGCGCAGAACCGAGCCCAGACTAGCACGAGCTAAAAGATGGCTCTTCCCAAGCGGTATTTGTTTGATAAGTAAGGCGATACGGAAAGCCAACAGCCTGCTGTGTTCGGGGAAGCATTCCGACTCTTCTCCAGGGAGTACCATAGGAAAGAAGCGGTGAGTCAACTTCGCAGAGGCAAAAGAGTGGGAAGGTCTCCAGCTTTCTTGGAGAAAGGATGGAAAGGAGAGACACACGTCCTGTGCAGTACCTGCGCCTTGGGTGGGAGAGGAGAGGCATGGCCACGAGACGCCGGCTCAGCGCCCCGCTGTCGGTCAGGATTTGCTTTGGCTGGAGCAACCGGAGAAATTTTAAATGGAAATTTTAAATGGAAACGAGCTGTTTGCGAGAGCCCCTCCGCAGGCAGAGCACAGAGGGAGCGGGGGGAGAGGCACCGTCCGCTGCTTCGCCTGCTCCTGCCGCTGCCCCGGAAAACTGCCTGGGCAAGGTCTGGAGCTGCGGGCTGGTGCAGGGCAGCGGTGCGGCCCCGCAGAAGGGACGGGTGAAGAGGATCAGATCCCTTTTCTGTAGTAGCTTCCCAGAGAGAGTTTCTGTTATGTCAGGACTCCCTTGGGACTTGCAGGGGCTGCACAAGAACGTACTTTCCTGGGTTACCAAGCCTGAGCAGTGCTCCTCGCTGCTTTTCTGCCCACGCTTGGGGTCGTAAATCCCCCTTTCCCATCGCTTAGCAAGCACGGGGGACACTCCACCAAACTTCCTTGGTTTCCTTCAGAGAGGCGAGAGTCTGCAGGGTCTGCTCTTCACTTCGTCCTGGAGCGACGCGGCTGAAGTCACGCCGGTCAGCGATTTGGGGATGGAGGGGGAGCCTTGCTTCAAGCCTGACACACAGCCCCCACGCTGCCTGCTCCTGGCAGGGAGAGCGGGTGAGGGGTGCCTGCTCCTGGGCTCGGGTGCGGCTCCCCAGAAACGGGTTTCATGCGAGGTTTGACAGCCCTTAGCTCCTGTAGGGAATCCCGCGTGGCCTGTCCTCACCCAGACCGCAGCAGTGAGCAGCGGGCAGGCTGAAACCGGGCCAGAAAACAGCCGCTTCGGGCAATTCTGAATTAGAAACCAATGTATTTTACTTCTTATGTCACTACAGAGGAAGTTCTGCAAGCTCCAATTCTGAGCTCCTGAAGTCAAAATGTCTGACTTTTGGGTACCACTGAGGCACGGCACCGCACTACCAGCTCCCAAAGGCCCTTGGGGTCTTGCTGGGGGATGTCCAAATGACCTGGGGCACGGCAATGAGCACGGGGCTCGGGGACGGGCACCGGTCCTGCTTTGTCCTCACTGTGCTCCGTTCCCACGGCTTTTCCTCGGGAGCCCACCAGGGCTTTCCTTGTCTCGTGGGAGATGGAGCTTGATACAGTACAGCCACCTTCTTACTATCGCTTTGAGTGTCACTCACTCCCGCTGAGAGGTACAAGACAGCAGCTGAGGCAGAAAAGGGATTTTTCCTCTGGAATTACATAAACTATTATTAAAAGCAGAGGATGTGTGTCACCGGTGCATACTGCTTATCAGAAAGGATGTCTCTTCCAAGCAATGCTGATACTCGCGAGCGCAGTTCAAGCCTGTGAAATATCTATTAGAAAATGTTCCAGAGTGGCTTATCTATTCTTGAGACATAACACCCACCTCACGAGGGAGCCCAATCTGTACCTGGAAGAGTGCCCTTCCTCTGGAAACTCTGGAGGGCTTTAAGCACGATGAAACGAGGCTGAAAAAAATAGAAGAAAACACAAATGCCTGCTATGATAATGGATATAAACTTTCCTTGGCTCAAGATAATGAAACAGTCAAAGGGTAGGACAATATTTAAACCATCTCAGCAAGGAATTCACTGCACGGAGCCATCACACGTCAGCTCAGCTGAGTCAGAAACACCCGACCTGCAGCCTGCCCACAGCAAGCGGGGAGCGTGGGCTCCGGCGGCCCCGGCGCTGGGCTGCCATAACCCGCCGCAACGCCTGCCCGCTCGAGGTCTGCGGAGGAGATTTGGGAAGCCGTCGCCAACCAACGGCCTTCGGAGCGGCTGCTGGAAGAGGGCTGGATGCCGCGGAAAGGGGGACTAATCGCTCGAGGTCTGCGGAGGAGATTTGGGAAGCCGTCGCCAACCAACGGCCTTCGGAGCGGCTGCTGGAAGAGGGCTGGATGCCGCGGAAAGGGGGACTAATCGCATTAGCTTATCTCAGCCCAGTAATCAGAATTAATGGCAGTGAAAGCAAGCCCTTCCAGCGGGAACCTGGCAGCCTGAAAGAGCAATTCATGGAAATGCCTCAGCAAGATGTGCCTGAGTAACGGCAGCAAAACAGAGGCCCCGGAGCGGCCGCCCCTGCGCGGGGAAGGCTTGCCCTGCGCAGCACCAGCTCGACACCGACCTCTTACCCGCGGCAGAGATCGAGAGGCAGAAGGTGCCAACAATTATGGCCATGATAAGATCTTGTATTTGATTTAAAACTCTAGATCTAAAGCCTGAAGTTTGTATTGATTTCCTGTAATAGCCTCTGACAAGGGAAAAACTGAAAGAGCCATCGGCTCCTGTACGGCATCATGTCAGGTGCCAAGTAGGAAAGCAGACCCGTGACGCACGTCTGTGTGCAGAGTCCTTCCAAAAATAAATCTCTCGCTGCTTCTGGCTTATTTTACCCCACTAAAAACGCACCGTGTCTCATCTTTGAGAGCAGGAGTGACAGTCGCTTATAACAAGAACCGGAGCAGCCGTGAGCAGCACCCCCAGCTCCGAAGGTCCCGTCTCCTGCAGTTCTTTCCCCGGCAATACAGCCAACGCTTTTTGTTCATCATAACGACCTCCCGCGCTCTAGCCTTGGACCACAGGATTTGTGGTGGGAAAGGAGACGTGTTTCAGCATCCCACAGCATACTGACTGTCGGGGGCTGTGCGGAGCGGGTTCAAAAGGCACAAGGAGAAAACGCCAGCACCTCCCTCCCCCCAGCCGGTGCTCATCAGCACCACCGGCCACGGGCTCGGATCGCTGCCGGGGCACTCAATCCCACCCAGTCACAAGTTGCAGCTTCCATTGCTGCTGGAGCTTGTGGCCAGCAGGCATGCGGTGAGACGCAGCCAGGTGCCCTTCAGTCATTTTTGTCACCCTTCCCCGAGCCTTTCCTAGACCTAACGTGCCCTTTCAGAGGGACGGGCATCGGGGTCACAAGCCCAGTTCCCCCAGTACCTCCCAGAACATCACTGCAAGCATCGCAGCACAGACTTCTCGTGGCTCCTTTGCTGTCGCGGGGTCCCTCCGGAGGGAGGGAGCACAGGCAGCTCCCGGCATCGCCGTCACCCCGCGCCGAGGTTCCTGTTTGAAGGCAGATCAGCCCAGCGCCGCTCGCTTGCGCCTCACCTCGCGCCAGCGCGGCTGGGAGCAAAGGAACGGCAGACAAGGCCGCGCCGGAGCTGCTGCGGCTCCTCGGTCACAAACCGGTTTTCGAGCTGGAAGAGACCCTGGTCCCAGAGTTCTCCTAGGAAAACGCAGAAAGTTGTCTGATAAGAAAACCAGTCAAACTGTTCCAACCAAAGACCGTTTGCTGACCCCGAGAGCCACGGTCCCCAGCTCACCCACAAAGGTCTACTGTAACCCATTTCCCTTCTCCTACTAACTTCGGCTGCTCGTAGCAACACCAGATAGCCTTTTAAAGAAACGCTCCGGTCGTTTTTCCCATTCCTCTCCAGTTCTCGCCATGTCCCTGCCCAGCGGCACAGAAGCACGAAGCTCCTGGGGCCGCCCTGACCCTATGCAGCACCTTGCGGGTAACAGGAACTTCTACACATAAGCAAATTTCTCAGGTTTTGAGAGGCGAGGGATTTTTTTTTTTATTTTAAGCCGTGTTCTGCCGGCAGCAGAGGGCAGCCGCGGCCCGCCAGGGCCCCAGCCAGCACAGCGCTTGAGTAAGGAACCAAAGCGCTTGAGTAAGTAACCTGGGAAGAGAAGCTGCGTGGGAGGGTGGCAGTGGTTTTACAGTTATTTAAAATTCATGAACTTGCTCTTTTGAAATTCATTAGATCCTGAGAGTGCTGCACTGCCTCTAGCTTGTCTTTGAGCAGCTCTGGTTCCTCGCCGTGGCAGAGAGGCTGTAGCCAGGGCAGG
>NW_010525886.1:1227-18252 GCF_000687285.1 Phaethon lepturus | reverse complement strand
CAGCGGGCAGCAGCGCCTTTGAATACGGCAGCAGATGGAGGAGGACGCCCAAGTCTTGCCGTCATGGTGGGTAAGAGCCAACGTGCAAAGCTCACAGCAAGGCTGTGACGACTCCGGGGCTGGCAAGAGGGGACAGGCAGGTCCAGGGGACAGAGCCCGAAGGAAAACTCAACGGTTGTGCCCCGCCGTGGGAACGGGGGGCTCACACCCTACTGCTGGTCCCGGTCCCGCGGGCGAGGGGAGCCGTAACCGACGCTCCAGAGACAAGGCAGAAAGGGCTCTGCTAACAGTCAGTCCTAAAGCAAAGGTTTTAAAGTCAAAAAGCCACGAGCGTCGAAGCACCGTGTTCCTGCACCGCAAAGCCTTTGGAGAGAGATGCGGGAGAAGATCGTCCCAGTGAGTCAACTGTTTTGCCCAGCAACAAGTTGGGCGACTGGCAACTGCCTGAAGTAACCGACCGAATAAAAGCAAACTAGATCACAGCAGAAGAGCTGTGATTTCTCAGTCAGTGAAGTAGGCCGACCACAAATCCACAATATTGTGTATTTTATTTAAATTAACAAAACTACGTGTTTTCCAGGTTGCTTAAAGCATTCCGTAAAAACTGCACTCAATCTAAACAAACAAACAAAAAGATATATTTTAATAAGACCCAGGGACTATTTCTGAGACTTATGAGTAGGGCTCAGGGAGTAAGAAATAAAAAACCCACACACGCACGCACGCATACACGCGCCCCATAAACAGATCGTTAGTGTTTGACACACAGTTTGGTTTTTAAAGCTGCGATTCCCCATTTGTAAGGAGCCTTTACAAAATGCAGTGCTATACCTAAGCTGTAAAAGAAACCACGGACACATCTATCAGAACAACATAAATATCACGTAAGAACCCAAAGTAAAAAGGACGTTAAAGTTGCAAAGTCGAGCATTCGGCCAGGAACATGCCAGAGTGACAACGATGTGCGTTAATTTAATTCACTTTGTAATTGAACAACTACTGCAAGCAGGAACATTGCTTGTACCTACTAGGACTTGTTTTCCTTATGTAAATTCCTTGTGTAAATTGCTTACAAGTTACTTTTTGCCATCCGTGTTGAAGGTGTGGTCCCAGCACCTACAGCCGGCGTGCCCCCTCCTTGGCCTTTTTCTCCTTTTAAACTACATTTCCTTTCAGTCCAGGGGCACTGTCACCCCGCTTTACAAAAAAACCCCCAAACTTACAAAAAATTATTAGTGTTCCATTTCAAGTATCCAAGATCACCCAAAGCTACTTCCTTGAGTAGCGTTCAGCGCTCTTCCTGTGCTACAGTGACTTCACGCGCTCAGAGCGAGCGGTACGCGAGGGACTTCACCCGGAGCGATGCATCCAGCGTTCCTCAGCCGAGATGCCGCCGGGGATCCCGGTGGGGGCGAACAGAACGATGAACAGAATTGCTTTCTTTAAAAAAACCCACTGTAATAGCTTGAATTAATACAAACAGGGTAACCCTTCCGCAGATGGGGTCCGCCCGCTGTGCTGCACCCTGATGGGAGACCCGTTCGATGGAGCACAACTCGGGGCTCCCACCAGCCGGGGGGACGTGAGATTACCTACGCTATCCTCTCTTTACAGCCTTAAGCTCTAGTAAATGGTGTTTTAAATGCTGCAAGTGCCGTTCTCACAGCCCAGCACCTCCTGGTGCGATTTGTCTGGCACGGTCAGCAGGTCCCCGTGAGAAATCCCTTCTGGGGAAAGGCCAGCGAGGGGAGGGACGGGGCGCCTGGCCAGCCCCGCACGCGGTCCAGGGCAGTCGCCAGCCTTCTGGCCCCATTCCCCGGCGGATTGGGGAAATAAGGAGGAATTATCTGAACGCCTCACCCCAGCTGAAGTATTGACTTGCCTCAAGAAACACAGGGAAGGGAAAGGAAAAGGCAGGGAAAGTTGGGGCTGTATTTGGTTACTTGCCGTGCTTGAAGCGGTGACGGGGATGGTTAGAGCCGAACTGAGCCGCCTCCCCGGAGCTGCTGCCCCACGCAAACGGTGGGGTGGGCGCACGGGGGTGGCACGGGGCAGCCAGGGACGGGCATCCTGCTCACAGCCCCCAACTGACGTACACACCAGCGCGTGACAGTCAAGCCAGCATGCAATAGGCTTCAACTGCACGTGGTAACGCACACCTTGGCTACAGATGGATTAAGGTTTCACAGGTGATCTCACTTCTGACATCTCCTAATTATACTTCTGTTTTTACAGCACTGATACTCGAACAATCGATGTGTAATTTCAGAAGTTTTAAGAATCCAAGGACAACGTGTCGCCTTTTCCAGGACAGTGTTGCTACCGGTACCCACGCTGACTGCCTGTCATCAGCTTTGGAAGCTTCCCCCCCGCTCTCCCTGGCCCTTCAGTGATGGACAGCAGTAGCAGATTCTTATCTTTTAGGGACAAAACTGGGAGGTTGAGTTACATGTTACTAGCAGTTAACACAGGCATTTACTAGTGCCAGGTGATGAAGACCTCTGCATCCTCAGGTTCTCTTCCAGGCCCTGAAAGGTGTGCCCTGAGCAGCAAAGACCTTTCTGGCTGCTCTTTTTCCAGCACACGCCATTAACACTTCTCTTAACTGGTCCCCAGCACAGTCCAGTTTATGCCTCCATCCCATACTGGTTCCCATTCCCCTTGCACTGCCAACAGCCTCACAGCCAGATCCGCCCAGGCACAGCACAAGGGTGAGCGACCTCATCGTCTGCTTTTGCTCTGAAAAGCAAATATCCACATTAGTGCGTGAAAAGCGGATTTTTTTCCAAGTCCTATAATCCCTGGAAGAATCCAGCTCTGCCAAGCGTGCTCCATCCCGGCAGCGCAAAGAGGAGCGGGACTGCCCAGCTCACAGGCACGGGGACAGAGAACACTGTCCCTCCCGTGGCCCTTCTCTTCTCCCCATGGCACGTAAGCAGCATAAAAATGAATGAGCCGTAACAAAAGGCAAGATGGAGGAGGACAACAAAAGCAAGGGAAGCCAAAGGGGCTGCGAACAGGCAGGAGCCGGCTGCTGGACCGTTACCTCTGGGAACTCGGACCAGGAGTGCTCCTTTCTCCCGCAGCTCAGCGCAGGCACACAGCTTTGACGTTCCCCTGTATTTGACAAACAGCTCTAACGCTCACCGAGAAAGCGTGTTGCTACTTCTGCTAAGATCTTACATATTACAAAGAGTCTCCTCCTTTCCCCATCCTTCATTCAAGCCACAGGCTTGCTGCGGCACTGCAGGGCTGTGCTAAAGACCTCAAACAAGGTTCCACACAATTACAGACTGTGGAATTAAACGTTTTTAAAATGACCAAGACCTTGTTTAAAGTTGCATGCAAGAAGAGAAGAACTCGACGCAATGCATACGTGCTCACCGATTGAGGTCCCTGCTCCACCTTTATGCACAGGCACACGGTAGCCGAATAAAAACTGCCCGATGTCAGCTCTGCCCCTTCCTAACCTCTGAGTGTGCGACTTTGCAGCCTTAATGCTTTTCTAGCAGGTTTTTACGTGCTTGAGTGTAACACAATATACATATCCCTCCCCCCAGAAATAACTACACCATATTAAAGAGTTTACAAATGTTCTGCTCGGTGTCACTGCTCTGTGAAAATACTCTAGGTACGAGGTGCTCGAGAAGCAAGTTAGGTCAGGGAGGTCTCCTCTCGGAGGGCGTTGTGCTGTCCTCTGCTCTCCACCCCGGTCTGCGTCCCTGCTGAGGCCATCTCAGCGTTACTCCTGAGCCTCCTTGCGAGCCAGCTTATAAACCTCCGTCGGCCCATCCACATGGGTGATGGTGGTGGTGAGCTGAAGCTCTTCCCCACTGTTCACTCCCAGGTCACCTGAGAAAGGACATTCTTCTGTTAGCCAGGTCTCACAATAAAATATTTGACAATTAGAAAGCAAAAGGTTCGTTTTATTCCCTCCAGGCTTTCAGGAGCTACCTGAGCTCTGAACTATGCAACTTTTCTATAAATGCTTTTATTTACAGTTACTTAAATACAAGCATATCAGCAAAGGATGATTTCTGTGCTACTGAAGACTACTGATAAAGGAATCCAACTGCATTGCCATTTTCCACTTGCACAGGTTTCTATTTTCGCCTTTCCCCATCCCTCCATTTGAGCTACTCAGTTACAACTGGGCGATGCTAAAAAGTTCAAAAAACATCTAGAAGGTTTAAGACAGCCTTGGCTAAATACTCAAACCTGTCTAACCTCGTCATTAGTTAAAATGTCTGCTAGGAAAAACAAACCATCATTTGCATAACATTTCAATGTGCTGAATGTGCACTTTGGTTAAAAAAAAAAAAATGCACAAGAAGTATCACCCTCTTTCTATCCCTTTCTTCCCATGACAGCCTTCAGATCATTTAAAGGCATTTACCGTTCGACTGGTCTTCACCATAATTCTTGTGTGACGGTGCGTACAGGAACATCAGGGCGAAGACGTAGAGGTTCCACATCCCATAGATGCCGGTGAAAAAGGCGCTGTTCGCTTGTATCGTTATGTCCCCCCACTTCCAGTGGCCTTCGGTCACCTGCCCGGGAGAAAACAGACACGCACGGGCTGGTCAGTAAGACCAAATTCTGTAAAAATACGGAAGTGACCGTCTAAAGCACTAACTTAGGGTAAATCAACAAGAACAGCATCAATTCAACAGGATCGAGTAAATGGAGAAAGCAGATTCAGTGATGCAAGTCAGGCTAGGATTCTCCTCTTTAGCCTTAATCTGCAGGAAAAAAGTGGTCCTTACAAAATTATTGCATCAGGATTTCTTTAACTTTGATTTATTGTTCGTAAATGTGCCAAAATCTCTCATGTTCTGCAATATACCCCTGCCATAACTGATGTGTTCAGCAAAGATCACCACATAAAGGCCAGTACCTAGGAGACAACTAGTTACATCTGAGAACATTAGACTTCTATAAATAGAATTTCTATAGAAGGAAAAACAGCATGAATAATGCGAAGAGCTAATGTGCTGAAGGCTGCCTTGCTGCTTCTGTCTTATTTATGACAAGATCATCAATATTATTATTACTTGAAGATAAGGCAGACTGTTCACACTGAAATGCTGGCTTCCCATTAAAGAAAAACCCATTAAGGGGAGAAGACGAAAGCTAAACTAGCTTGAAAAGCGTAGCTGGACAAGATTGTTTGCGTTCTGCCCACGCGCAGTGACGGTTATGGTCATCGGCACTCAGTGATGAATCAAATTGCCAAGTGGCAGTTCTCAAACCATTGCTTCAGTCCAACAGATTTTTAAGAGCAAAAGCATCTGCTGCTGCATTTTGCATTGGGACCCACCACGTACTCCAAAGCGTTAAGTGGTGCAGTGAGGGAGAAACTGCTCCTGCACCAGTAATTCTGCAACATTGGACTTGCGAGGCTGTACCCATGGCTCTCCTGAAGCTACGAGCTGCCTACGCTTAGGAACAACCAGAAATGACATCTTTGAAACAAATGCAATCTTAAAAGTCACTTGGAGTGAACTATCAAGGTACATTTAAGTATCAATAAAAGCTCATTTATACAGGGACCACATCGGAGCTCAGAATAAACAGGTACAGATACTGTTGGAAACAGCATGGTTGCAAAGTCAACCCAGGGAAGATCGAATTCTGTTATTTCTCTGTGGGCATACAAAGCCGCTGGATTTTTTTCAACGTGAACAGAAGATTTTCCTCTTGCTGACTTCTCAGAAGTGACTAAACCATGTTAGCTGATATTTCAAACAGCAGAGCCCCAAACCTTACCATGAGCCAAAGGCCTTTGTGAAGGCTTCAGCCTAAGCAATTTCATGGCAGTGCTTCAAATAAATGAAAACAACTTCTTAAAAAGCAACTTCTTATTAAATCTGCTTATAACAGGCATGCCTTGTCAGAACAGCAAGTGAGCCGACGTCTTTAGCAGCTAGGGATCGGAGGCTGATGTTCTCAGACGGAGCAGAGTTTCGTCACTCACCTGGCTCACGATGAAGAAGATGACCGTCATCGCTGCACAAGCCAGGGTAATGAGCATCAGGAACTTGAACCTAAAAATCAGCCCCTACTTAGAGAGAAATGTCACTGGTCACATTAACAAAATCCACAAAACCCATTTTTGTTTTTAGCATATACAAGACACAAGTATGAAAAAAAAAAAAAAGGCAAAGGAAAAAAAAGGGTCCAACCCACGAAACCCCAAAGCAAAACAACCTCCACCCACTCCTCTGCGCCGTGTTCACGACAGCCTATATTCTCCGCTCCCCACACGTCTGCATTCCTCTCGGATGCTCCGAGCAGGGTGTGCATGTCTGGACAGCTCTTGCTTTCCATTACATTTGCTTTTGTGACTGATGTACCAAGAGTTAGCGTGGAAGAGGAGGCAGGTCGGCGTAAGCCATGGGTTTCACCAGGGGCCAGCCTCACAGCTCATCGCTTTTGTAAAACAAACATCTGCGGAGAGCTTGCACAGCTTAGCAAGACGAGTCGGCGTTTCTACAGCGCGCGTACGGGTAGCAAGCTAACCCTCACCTCCACAGTCTGGCTGGAAACTGCAGCGATTCCCAACACTTGTCAAAACTACGTTGGCTATTACAGAATACTGTAGATTATAAGACAAACTATGGCCCATGATCACTTCGTTGGGAATCCACATACTGTACTTGCTTTCACTAGTTTTACATTTTTACTTACAAATTCTTCTGGTTTTGTTTGTGTGTGTGTGTGTGTGTGTGTGTGTGTGTGTGTGTGTGTGTTGTTTTTTTTAACCTGTTTCTGGAATTTTGGTGGAAATGTCAGTGTGTGCGTAATTACCATGCCACACTGCGACAACAAATGACTATTAATTTAACTCTTCCAGACCAGATTCATGCTTGCCAGATGTTTGTATGCAGAGCCTCTTGCTAAAAGGAAAGATGGAAAAAAATGCTCAATATCTTGATCACATTCTCTCAAGTCCAATTTTCTACTTTTTTTATGTGCATTCCTGATGTGTGATAATGGACTTGTTTAAATCAGAAATGACCATCCTTTAAGGGAACAACATTAGCAATAAATATTTACACACACAGAGAAAAAACACTTAAGTGAGCTCCTCATGTTTTGCAGCAGTTGAAGACCGCTAGGACAGAAACAACATACAAAATCATGGGCTAAAAATGGGGATAATGGGCTGAACATGTCACATTTTGATCCTAGCGGGACAGTTTCCCTCTGGCAACTTGGTTAGGAAAAGACAATCCCCTGAGTCTGAATGCATGCCATGAAAAAACAGGGTGCTCTTAGTCACATTTTCCACTAAACACAATCATTAATATTACAGAAGGAGAAACAGAGATACGGGGAGCCGATGGTTTTACATCCCTTAGTAATTTAAATGGTCATTTGGCCAATTTCCTTCTAACCTCCAACACCGGTCAGTAAGCTGGGAGATAGCAACTACTCATAAGAAAGGAGAGGTAGCTTACATACCCTCCTGACAGCTTAAAACACTTCACAGGGACTAAAGACCCAAAGAGAGAAGAAACCTCATGACAGTCAAACAAAAAAAGCATTCAGGGGATTTGAGCAACACAAAAAAGCCAATAAAGATCAGATCTTTCAATTCAGGACTATATGGCTAGAGAAGGTCTCAGTATAGACTTTAAGATCAAAAATGCATTTTAAAAATAAAGAATCTGTGCAGCAAGGAAGGATGTTACCTCATAATGAAGGCGGCGAGCCTTGCTCATGGCTGGGAGGCTTGACTGCTTTCCACTGATGTTTCTGAAAACTTGGAAGACCATAAAACACAGGAAGAGAAAATAGAGACACAAGCAGATTCCCGCAACTATAATAAAGGCCATCTGGGCAGCGTAGGTTAAGAGAAAATGCTACGAGCTAAACAGAAATAATAGCAAACATTATTCAGGCAATTCACTTATTTTAGTATCATCCTAAAGATCATCATTAAACTCCTAGTGGGCAGCAATCGCTCAGGACGCCAGCCTGCCCGCGAGCGGGGCAGCGCTGGGGGAGCCCCCCAGCGAGTGGGGAGTGTGGGCTCCGAGCTGGGATAACCCACCGAAACGCCTGCCCGCTCGAGGTCTGCGGAGGAGATTTGGGAAGCTGTCGCCAATCAACGACCTTTGGAGAGGCTGCTGGAAGAGGGCTGGATGCCATGGAAAGGGGGACTAATTGCATTAGCTTATCTCAGCCCAGTAATCAGAATTAATGGCAGTGAAAGCAAGCCCTTCCAGCGGGATGGGGGCAGCCTGAAAGAGCAATTCATGGAAATGCCTCAGCAAGATGGAGGGCCCCGGCGCGGCTGCCATCACAGCTGAGGCCGTGGGGAAAGCAGAGTGGGCGCTGCTGGAGCAGCACGGGCTCAGGGATTACCGTGATGACGCCCAGGACCTAATCCCCTGTGCTTTCCCCCCAAATCACAGACATCCTGAGGAGAAGTCCAGTGCTCCAGGGATTCCCTGGCGGCACCCAGCACCAAACCTGCCAGGACTGCTTCTTCCAAACGACACTGGCATCTCCCGCAGCGGCCGAGCCCCGCCTCACAGCCCCAGTCCGCCAGAAGGAGGAGGGTTTCCCCACACCCCGCAGGCATCTGGCAGGACAGGGACACCTCCCTCTCCTACCGACGCAGACCAAGCCTGGCCCGAGCCAGGTGGGAGGATACAGCCAGCTCCGTGCCAACTTCGGTGGTCCAGATGCTGTAGAAGGGGTTCTTCAGCTGCACTCCCCTGCAAAGAGGAAAGAAAACACCGAGCTGCCACAGAAGCCAAGGGGCTCAGAGAGCCCCAAGTCTGCTCTGCAGCCTGGGAAGAACCAGCCATGCTGCTTTCCTGTGGGGCCGAGGAGGAGACCAGGTGGGTGGTGTTTCTTTACAGCCCTGTGGGACAAGATACGCTGCTGGGAAACATCAGCACGCTTCAGTGCTCTCACCAGCGCCTCTCCTCGCTTCACGAGATGGGGCTGTGCATCAAGCCATGGGGGTTAAACTGCTGGTCCCTGCTGCAGGAGGTGGCCGGGAGCCTCCGCTTGCTGCGTGGGGAAGGCTCGCCCCAGGGAGCGGCACGCGCGGGCTGGAGCGCAGCGCTGCACCTACCTCTCGCACATGTCGAAGATGAAGAGGCAGAAGGAGCCAACAGCTATGGGTCCAACCTGCTTCCAGTACCCCGAGAGACGATTCCGCTCATTCTGGTCCTAATTGGAGGAGAAAAAGGAAAAGCAAGTTAGCCTGAAGTCCTCTCACCTGGAGCAAGTCCCCACAGCACTGTTTCCAACACTCAGTAAGTACAAGGGAGTTGCCAGGTATCGCTGCAAGTGGGGCTGGAAACCACCTTCCCTTCTGTGTTGTACCCACCATCATGTGCTCTCCGCAGAAAATGATCCAAAACGACAGGAGCATGGCATAGAAGATGCCTTGTCGAATGTCTCCAAAGAGCAACATCCAGGTCCAGTCGAATCCAATGGAAAACCACTCCACGGGGATGTTAATGAACGTCATGGAAATTCCCAGAGCAAAGATGACCCTGGGGAGGCAGAAACACCACCTCTTTCCAGTTTGCAAGGCAAGGACACAGAGCTCCAGAAGCCAAAGCTGTGCATGAAGAGAACCAGAAGGAAGTCTGGCACTGTTTGGGCAGTAGCGGTGGGGTGTCACCTGCCAGCAAACCCTCTGGGGCTAAGCCCCTCTGAGCAGCCACGGGCAGATGCAGCTACTCCTCCTCTGTGGGTTTAATGAGAAAGAAAAGAGAAGCTATGGAGGTCTCATGCTCCCAGCATGCCTGGGTGGAGGGAGGGCACAGAGAAGAGACCGTTCCCATCTCCCCAAACATGGGCTCTGCCAGGGAGCAGCGACCACCTCAGTCTGGGTCCTCTTGCTTGAGGGTCACCTTAGCCAGCGAGCAAGGGCCTACTCACTTCTCCAGCAGGACAGGAGCGCGTGTCATCAGCGTGATCCGTCTCCAGTACCAGACCATGATAATTAAAATGCTGGGGGTGAGGAAGGTCTTCATGGCAAACCACACTTTTGTAAAGCCTCCATTTTGATGGATGCCCTAAGGAAAACCAAGGCAAAATGCAACAGCTGTACAGGGTTCAACATCACTCCGTGCTTCTCCTCACAGGAGCTGAGAGGAGACGCAAGTACACGGCAGTATGTGTAAGCACACGTAGATGCAACTATTCTTTGAAAGATGAAGTTTGCCTAACTCAGGAAAGGGAGCAGGTGCCTACTTAGCATGCAGGCCACTTGAGGATGCTTCAAAAGTCCTGAAAAGAAATGTCAACGCACGCAGCTTCCACTGCGAGGTGGAGAGCAGTTGAGAGAGGGGCACTCTGACACAGCGGGGAAAAAACTGGCAGAATTGCTTTCAGAAAGTAAGAAGATACTCGTGAAGCGAAATCACCACTGGTGGGAAACGCGTCAGCCAAATGAATGCATTTCTCCAGACACATGCTGTCCCACTGATGTCTGCAGCCACCACAGCCGGCTGGCTCGCTGCTTCTGCTGAGAGGGATGGTGGTAGGAGGTTTTCCAGCTGGGAGCACCCATGGCCACCAAGCCTCACAGGAGGGCAGGAGCAGGGATAGCCGAGAGCCATCCCAAACATCTGCATGGTGATGGCCAACTCCAAGACAGACAGAGGTTCCCTCTGAACCCTGCTGTTCTGCTCCTCCTTAGCTGCTACCCACAAGAAGCAGGGCTTAATCAGGTGGAGGACTCTGCACCCAGCCAGACTGTGGTGGAGAGGAGAAGGCACAGGGCAGCTCTCGAGGCCGTGGGAAGAGCCCAGCTCTGGAGGTGGACGCAGGGCAGTGCAGGAGGGTGGCACTGCCCAAGGCTTGGGGAGGGCTCCTCCCTCAAAGAGGGCATCCCTCAGGAAGGAGGAAAATCACATTTTCAGGCAGGAGCTGCCCATGATGAAGAGCAGGACCTTGCTGTGGATCAAAGAGGAGATGAAGAAAGGAACTGCAGCAGTCCCCAGGCAGAAGCAAGACAAGAAGCATGTCTTGCATGCACAAGAAGCATGTCTCAAGAAGCAAGACAGACACTTACCACGAGGCGGATATCCTTGATTTCTCCAATGCCCACATTAATGCCTTTCCTCTCGTTCACAGGGAGACGGATATTGATGAGGTAGTACTTGTGAGCCACGCTGCCGATCTCCATGAAGGGAAGGAAGTCACAGTCGTAGTGACGGCCTTCAGACTCCAGGGTCTAGTGAAAGGGCACAGAGCAGCAACACGGCGGTCAGCCTTGGATGGACCAGCACAACCTCCACGGGTCTGCAAAAGCCTTAACCCTGGGACCACTGCTAGCACCGAGAGCCTGTTGGCTAATTCCGACCTTCACCTGGGGAGAGCCTGTGCACGTCAGTGACTTGGGGACATTTTTCCTCAAGTTTTTGATTGTATTGGGTCATTGAGTCAATCACATTTGACCTCAAGCAGGTTCACGTTTCAGGCTCTTGAATACTCTTAAAGTCAAGGGAGCCTTCCAAGATGAAAGGCTACTTCGGGATCAAACTTTCCTCCCTCAGCAAGCATAATGTGAGCCAAAATAAAAAATGCAACCCCCTAACACATGTCTTGATGTGGAGTTTCTTAAGTCCTGTTTCACTAGCAATACTTTCCTCTGCACCTCGTATGTATTTACTGCGTATACGTGGCTGAATGGAAGCATACAGGTGTTACTGGAGACATAAGTGGGTCGCTGAAAGGGACTGTGAAATGGGAGAACAAGACAGAGCTGAAAAACATGGCATGGTAAAGAGATACCAGATTAATTTAAGCACAGGAATTACAGCCTGCAGCACGAAAAGAAACATCTGTCTTTAAACAAGATGCTCTGTTCTCTCTGTTCTCAACTGTTAGCTGTGGTCTCCGCTCCTAATGCCTCAAGCTACAAAGCTTAAGAAATTATTTTAAGAAACTCTCACCCCACCTCTCCAGGTTCTTTGAGTGCTGCAGTGTCCCTGGGAGGTTATTTCCTTGCCACTCCTGAAGAACAAGGTTTTATCCATCGAAGCAGGACAAGATGGAAAGGTCCAAGTTCTCTAGGAGAGTTTGGGGTATATAACTCTCAAAGCAATTGAGTTCCAGACAACACCTCTGCAACACCTCACATCTTTTCTTCCCTGCAGTTTTAAGTCTACCCTCTGACTTCATGCCCTTCTCTTGTATCACCAAATAGAACCCACTGCATGTGGAGCTCATCAGGTTTTCAAGGATTCTGAGCCAAGAGAAAGCTGACACGTTTGAAAGTTATGATTGAACAACTCAGAGCTCCTAGGAAGCACTATGAAGGAAAGGAAGAGGACAACTCGCACCACACTCCCACACCTCCCCACCTCCTGCATCGTCAAAACCCCTTACTTTTGGTGAGCCAAAGGTGCATTTCAGCTTCCTGATCTCTATTGCGTGTGCTATTTCTTCCCAATCATCAAACATGTCATCGCGATACGCTAATGACACATCCAGGGTAATTTCTGCGTTTTCTTCTGCAAGAGTAAGGAGACATCAGGCTTGTTAGAGAAGAATGGTACAGAACATCAGAAGGGCGGGAGAGCCTCTAGACACTGAAAGGACCTCTGAGAGGCACACAGCTACGGAGGGACACAGAAATTTTTGTATTCCAAACACAGATAAAAATACCTTTTTCCAAAACATTTATCTCCTCTCTAGTAGAGAAGAATTTTTACTGGTCATGAAGGTCTGATATCTTTGCAACATATGACTTAACAGCTTATATTACAGTTGTGGGTGAAGAGCGTTATTTATTCATATAGCATCAGAAACAGTAATTTATATAACACCGGAACCTAGACAGCTGCAGAGACAGACAGTAAGCCAAGAAGCAATCCAGCAGCCTCTCCACCACGGGTTGGCAGACAGACAGTAAGACAGGCTTCTAGGCAGACCTTCTGCAGGTAATGCAAGGGTGTGCAATAGGTCCTTCCGCTTCAGGAAACAACTATATTGCATCATAGGATTTGCTTTAAATCACCATTGAAATACTGTTTAGTTACAGAAAACCAGGATGAAGTATACAACTACATATGGTTAGATAAACTCTGTAAAGGAGAAACCATGTAACTAATGGTGCATTTTGTTCGTTTAGGCACAATAGCAGAAGTCATCTATCAACATAACCTTAGGTTTCTTCTGGCTGTAGGTTCACTGTCCATAAACATTGAATCCCAACAACTTCAATAAAAAAGTCTAGAATACAGCCTTTAACAAAGATGCATTCTACCAGAGAGACCTTACATGAAAGAAACAAAAAGGGTCCCAGAGGTCTTTGGGTGGGATGGGAAGGGAGGAAGCAGGGAAACGCACTGCTGGGAAAAGTCAAAATGCATGACCAAAAGTACAAATTGCTTCAAAATTGCCCACAGCTAGGATCCTCTGCTCTTAAAAGATAAGCCAGTGTACCCAGAGTAACAAGAAAACACTACTCGAAGTTCTTTTAAAAAGAAAACTAAAACACTGAAGTTCAGCTATGCTGGCCTTGCTGGAAAACAAACTCAGAAACGACCACACACGATGGAGTCGATGTTTTTCTACATGTGTTATTTATCTTCAGTCACTCTACAGAAGACTTTCGAAGCTCTCCCTTGCACTGACTTGTTTCTGCCTTTACAGATGCACCAACTTGCTCGTCAGTAAACACACACAAAGTTTCTATCCTGAGGTAAGGTCACCACATCAAATTTGCACGGAAACAGCTTGTCCTCTCCTGGACATGTTCAGGGTAAGAGTATGGGGTATAGCTACTTTTGAATATGCTCTTGCTAGGATGCTGCCAAGAGGTTATTGCTGCAAGAAGAAAATGGGGCTGGAACAAACTTATTCAGGTGCCATAACTGAGCCAGTTCATGGAATCAAGAGTTACAGTTGAAGTCTGCCAAGCAGCAACACATAAACATGCTTTAAAAACCCAAGGCAAGTCTGTACCCGCTCTACCAGATGTAAAATCCTCCTATTTACCAGGCACAGATCCCCAAGAGGGACACATTCTGAAACGAGCATGTGCATGCTACAACCTAGCCTCTTTTCATAGATCACCAAACTCTGAGAGCTTGGAAAAGTGTTGGAAGACGGCTACAGAACCATCCGCCGTGGAGAAGTGCTGGACGACGGCTACAGAACCATTCGCCGTGGAGAAGCGTTGGAAGACGGCTACAGAACCACTTGTTGTGTTGGTGTTGAAGTACCGTGCTCTCACTGCAATGAGCTCAGGCTTGCAAGCTCCCTGGAAGCGCGCTGTGGCACGCTCCTGAGCTCAGGAGGTCAGAAATGCCTCGGCAGATCTAAGCAGACACACTCACACATTCCATCAGGGCTGCGTCACTGCACAGGCAGACGCCGCTTGTGCTCTGCCCCGTAAGGATGCGGAAGGCGTACGCGATGCCAACGCCCATAGCTTTTCACCAGGAACCATCCGTATGAAAACAGGGCTGCCTGCTCTCTCAGCAGCAGCCCGCACAGGAGAACAGGCTGCAAAGTCGCATCAATACTTGACGGGCTTTGAAGTTCAGCTCCGAAAAAAATCTGGTCTTCATAATTCTGAAGGGAGGCTGTTTCACATCTAACAAGTAAGCATGAGTCTTTCAAGCACTGCGTGTCCCATACCTTTGTCATCTTTTTCAGTCATATTTTTGCTGGTAATACGTGGTGGCATACTCAACCAAAATGATGGGAAGGGGCGTGGATGGTATCTGCGGTTTAGACTTGCTATTTATACAGTGTTTGGGGGTGGCTCTGTTATGCCCCTAATGCAAATGCATCAAGATTTTTCTGAGCATTCTTTTTTTTTTTTTCTTTAAATACATGGGATCTATACCATGCAGATTGATACCAAGTTCCTTTCCACAGCAGCCATTAGTTAGGTTTCCATGAAACATGAATTTGCCATCTCAGATCCGCTATTTAGAAGACCAGCAAAACAGATAAATGGGAACATAAGGTTAAACTTGGCTCAGCTAAAAAGAACTACAAACTTCATTTCAAAAGCCATAAAACCAGCTGGAATGCTTGGGATTAAATCCAACAAAAACAGCTTTCATTATTTCATCTTTGCAATCCAAATGTCGCTGCTGCCATCGAGTATGAAAACCAGAAGGCAGAAGATATGCTAGTGCGTGCCTCTCCAGACCAACAGATTAGAATCTCCCCCTGAATTTCCATCAGTCTCCGCACTGGGGTACCATCTCCCATTAGAAAAGGGTTTTGTACAAGACTGTCAACGTAAAATACATATATATGTACACATACATACACGCGCGCACACATACATGTCTTTCGGCACAGCAGGCTGACAGTCCTACGCCGGTCCACTCTCAGCCTTCCATCAGCAGTCCCCATCATCCAAAAGGAACGAATAAGGACAGTGACACACTGTTTGGCAGAGAACTGAATTTTCGGAAGATTCATGTTAATACCAAAACGTCAGACGGTGACTAGACAATTTAGGGGGTGCGTGCCCTTTTCGTGCACAGCATTAGCATTCAGGGCGCTTCAGGAGTGTTAAGGCGTATGTGCACGGGACAAGAGGGAGAGAAGCAGCAGTGGATGTTCCATCATGCTTGGCTTCAAGATAAAAGAAAGGGGGTTGAAAACTGAGTTATTTATCATCAAAACAGTGGATGGGCAGAGCGAGCAGGAGGCAAGAGACTGACAAGCCAGTTTTTACTTCTGGAAGTGCTGAGAGCGAGCAGAGTCTTGTACTTATTCAAGACTGAGCCACAGCAGCAGAAGAATACATGCAAGGAAGGAAGAGAAAAAGCTACTGCAAATCTGTGCTCATCTTCCCAGATGCTAATGTGTTTGAGGAAAGCAATTATCCAGTTCCTCCACACATGTTAAGAGTCTCCAGAATTTCCCAACAACAAAAGGTAGAAATAAGTAGGTAGAAATTTCTGTTCCTTTTCAGTACCAAGAGATGAAGTTACCCACGCCAGGAAGCTTCATCTCACAAGGACCATGTCAGAGCACCTCCGTACAGCTCCAGGTTAACCTTGCCTTCACAGATCGCGTAGCCAACATCTAGATAACGTGGACCCTGGTAAATCCCCTCTGGTATCAGCAACTCAACTGCAGAGTGACCACCTCACTGCTATCATAGGATTGTATTAAAAATCCTAAGGTTTGCTTACACGAATACATGTTCCAGAGATGACCAACGAGGAGAAGACATGCTCCTGCGGAGGTTCCCAGCTTTGGGCTTTCTCGATGACTCTCCATTCGCAGGGCTAGGAGATGCTCCCAAGCAGGTCAGAGCCGTGACCCCTCTCCAGCGAGGGACTCCCCTGTACCCATCGCCCTCTGAGCACCCCCAGGACATTTTTTTAATTCCCCCCCCCTCCTCCCTTGACATTTTACTGCCAGACATTTGGTGCCCAAGATCTTTTCTGTGACTCACTTTAAAGTATGATATTAGCAGAGGATATCTTCACTCACATTACAATAGTCTAAAAATAGAGAAGTTGTTTCAGAAGATGGCTCCGTGCCAGCCGCATACTAACACAGCTGTCTGGAAAGAAGCGGATGCAAGCAAACAGAAGAAACGCCACAATTACTTGCGTTACACTTCCACGCTTCACTCGCTCTCCAAAATTACAAAACTTATCAAAGAGACCATCAAATCGGATGAATTTGAACAGGAGTCTGCAGCTCTAAGCCATACGACTGTGCTTTCCAACTGCGAAGAAACCAGAAGTTAATCTCACTAACACTTTAAGTTCACTAGATACAAAAAAAGAAGAAAACAGGTATTTTTTTTAGACTGAAAAATTGTAAAGGTCCCTCCAGACTATTACACCATCTGATAACTAGAGGCGTCATCATCTTACATCCAGCACAGTGCAACCATCACTCTGTACTCCTCCGGGATGCTGCATTCCTAGATGTCAATTCAATATTAAGCAATTCCAGGTTTCCTCTTCCACAAAAGCAGGAAGGCCCAGGGCCCGGCTCCGGGGGTCCTGGAGCCTGTGGCAGGGGGGGGGGGTGGGTGCCGCGCGCCACCTG
>NW_010525886.1:856-1175 GCF_000687285.1 Phaethon lepturus | reverse complement strand
AGGGCGGGGAGCGTGCAGCCCCCGCGACCCTGCTCCAGCCAGGGATGGATACCCGCGAAGTATTTCTTGGCACGTAGAAGGTCGTGCTGCAAAGCGGCTCAGAGAGAGGGCTGATGTTCCCTGTTAAGAACACTGCAGCTTGCCAAATGCAAATGGCCCAGACCCATGGCAGCAGACCAGCCCAAAAATACATAAAATAAAATTAAAAAAAAAAAAAAAGATAAATATTCTCCAAGCTCACAGCACAACCTCCCACCCTTCCCTGAGGTATTCTGCCCACAAAAGCGCAGCAGCAAGATGTGCCAACAAGCAACTAAAG
>NW_010525886.1:0-666 GCF_000687285.1 Phaethon lepturus | reverse complement strand
AGGGCAGTGGCTCTTTCGGAGGATGGTTCTCAACAAGCTGAACGGCCTTCATCCCTCCCCTGAAAGCGCCCGGCGTGCCTCAAATCTGACGATGGGAACCAGCCCTACTTGGGCAGGAACGGAGCAACATTTCAGCTTCAAAAGAAGCCTCTTGTGCGCAGGAGATCTCTTACGGCTGGAAACCAGAGCATGGCCGCTGCTGCCCCGGGCCAGCGCCGAGGGCTCCCTGCAGCCCCCGCAAACTGGGCGTTTTACGTCGCCATCCTCACGGAGGGCACCGAGTTTCCCCACCGCAGCTTCTGCGATGGGGGTACAGGCGGTTTTCAGGTAACTGCATCTCCTTTCTCTGTCCACCGCCTTTCCCCGTTCTGGAAAGGGCTTTTTAATAACCGAGCGCACCATGCACTAAGGAAGGGCAAGGGCAGCGTGGGCACAGAAACAGCCTTTTCCTCAGAGAAACAGCACGTCTGAGTCTCTCCCAGCTTTCTGTGGAGGCTAAACACAAGGGAAGTAGCTCAGCTTCCAAACATCTGCATTTCAAAAACATTTCTAAACACCTGCAGTAGGAAGGTCCAGAGCAAGTTCCCAAGGTGATTAAGGCTGGTTCCTCCCCTGAAGGGCGCAGATCCCACGGGGCGTTTGGGGATGCGAGGCCCCAGCGAGGCC
>NW_010525885.1:33376-33799 GCF_000687285.1 Phaethon lepturus | reverse complement strand
GCGTGGAGGCCAGCGCCAGGCCCACGGCCCCCCGGGAGCAGCGGGTGGGTGCAGAAGTTCTTGCTCTCCCACATGCCGCTTCTGTCAGATGCGATTTTCCTCGCAGCAGCAGAAATATTGCGGGCAGGCTGGCACGGTGAGTCACCCACTTGGGACAATGTTTGGGTGATAAAGATCACTTAGGTGCCTACTAGGGTGTCTCGTGGAGGCCAGCGCCAGGCCCACGGCCCCCCGGGAGCAGCGGGTGGGTGCAGAAGTTCTTGCTCTCCCACATGCCGCTTCTGTCAGATGCGATTTTCCTCGCAGCAGCAGAAATATTGCGGGCAGGCTGGCACGGTGAGTCACCCACTTGGGACAATGTTTGGGTGATAAAGATCACTTAGGTGCCTACTAGGGTGTCTGGCAGGGGGCTGCACTTTTGTG
>NW_010525885.1:19076-33350 GCF_000687285.1 Phaethon lepturus | reverse complement strand
TCTGCAGCTTTTACAGGGACACACAATTCTCTTGGATTCCACAGTTATCACTTAGGATGGGGACATGCGCTTAGCTTTCCTCAGGCAACCCTTCCCTCTGCATCATTAAGCCCCAGCCTACTGGAAGCCTGTTTGTTTATTTCTATTTCTAAGCTCTTCTTACGATGTTTTTCAGTTACAGCTTCCCTCTGGTTTTTCTTTTGTTTCCTTTTGAAGAGGAACAGTTGTCTGCACTGAGGAAGTTCTGTGTCTGCCAATGCTGCTATTCTCCTTTGATGAAAAAGTCAGGCTTGATTTCGGTTCGTGTCTGGCTCGGCTACCTGCTTGTTCACAGCAGATTCAAAAACGCGCTGAAAGTTTGCAGCCTGCTGCCTTTCCTTGGCTGGGAAGAGCAGAAAGATGGAAGGGTACGTTGCATCCAATTTTTCCTGAAAACTTTCAGGCTGTGCCTCCACAAAGGGCTTGTTACAAGTGTTCCTCCACAGACAGCTGATGCCAGAAGTGATGGTGGGAAGGCTGCCGTCGCTGGAGACTTGTGTGTAATTTTACGGTAACCCCTGCCATAAGCAAAACGAGCCATCGTGCGCAGCATCAGCACAGCAATTACAGTGATGAAGGCAGCCTTGGAGGGGGGAGTTACACGGCTGGGATGGGTCCACGGGACATTGTGCTGGGGAAGGAGTTCAGTCCCCTTCCTCTCCCACGAAGCCCTCCAGCCTCCCGCTGACTTACACAGCCCGTAGCTTCTCTGAGGAGCGGCTCAGAAATCACGGGGTTGTGCTGGAAACCCGGTGCGGGCAGTACCGAAACAGGGAAACAGGAAGCACAAGGTTGTGGTGGGAAGGATGTGGGAAGGGAGTCAGGGTACCTTCAAATCACAGAGCTCGTGTCACAGCCACCGACTGGGAGAGCAGTGCTGGTAAACTTGGGCTCGCTAGTGTTCATGTATAAATTAAAAATTAGGTATATTTCTGACCAAGTTATTTTGAGGTGACAAGCCATGGTGCTCCCCTCAGAAGAGTTTCTATTATTGGTACCTTCACAGACTTTCGCTCTCTGTGAGCTTGAAAATAACAGTGAGTTCATGAATTAACTTTCAGGCAGCAAACACTCCAGCGAAAGCTTGTATTTTTAAGACAACAAATGAGGCTGTGCAATAAGCACGCAAACTGTAAATGCAAATGCACTGTTTCGAAGTGCATTTGAAAGTCAACCTAATGATGGACTTAGAGGCTTAAAGCAGCTCTTTTCCTGTACTAGTTCGAATCTTTAATTACACTCTTCATTCCCAGCAATCAGATGTGATACTGAACTAGAGAGCTTTGTAAATCATGTTATGCTGGGTTTGGTGTCTTTGAACAATCACGTATTTAGCATATTTCTGAACGACAAAGCGGTCAAAGTGCTGCTGAGCTTTGTCAAGTTAAACATGGAATTCTACAGGAAGTTTTTTAATTAGATTTCAGGCCAACAGAGGCAACCCCTAAATATCACGACAGTGCCTGTGGCTGGGCCATGCTGCCTAGCTCTGGGTGTGCCTCCAGGCTTCATTTTTTTAATGACTGACACTTCTATTTATAGGGCAAATACAAGGGAGTTGCTTGGAAGGGAACATTTCTGAATACATTTCAGTGTACACAGATTTGAGTCACAAAGTCTGTTAACATACAGTTCCTGGTACCGGCCCCTTCCATTTTATCTGGAGATAAGAGTCTTTGCTCCACCCATGGCAAAGTGACTGCCGCCGTTGCGGCACTCTGGGCTGTTCTCTCCTCTTAGCCGAGGGCCGGTGGCGTAAGCAAGAGCTTCTTCGTTGTCCCAGTGTAACTTAACCTTAACCGTCATCAAGCCACACCAGATTTTGCTTTCTGTGTTCTGTTCCTTCACTAGGGTGACATTTGAACAGGCAGTGCTGCTCTCTAGTAGCAATCAGCTAGAAGCAAAACCAGCAGCTGACTGGTACCATCTTCTTACCTTCACAGGAGAATAACCCTGGGTGGCCTGGAAGATTAGCACACGCTGCTGGTTTGACGGTGTGAAATGAGCCTCAGGCTGGTGATAGTCAAAAGTTAATGCTACAGGTGTTCAGTATCCTTTGTAAAACAGGATTGATGGTTGTAATCATTCGCTACGAGATACGCCCGCTCTGTAACCGGTAACCTCAGCCCTGTGTCCCCAGCTTAAACGGGCGCCTGTTAGTGCAGAAGTTGTGTTGTTGGCTCCCATTCTCCAGTCGAACGGAGCATTTCACCCTCCAGGAATGCAGTTCTGTCATCCTCCGGAGACTTAATTGGCAAAAAGTGAATGGAACAGGGAGAAAATGTGTATTAGCTGCGGGTGCCTCAAGTGCTAGAGGAAGGACTTTGGTGTTGATAAAAGAGAGGGAATTGGAAGACACACTGATGTTGTGGTACAGACCCTGTGATCGTGCAGGTGCGTGCTGGCCTGCCGTGCGGGGTGGTAACATTTTTTGCATCTTCTTGAAAATTGCTGTCTTTTGCAAAGGATCAGTGCTCTGTGAGCTACTAGTCAGGCTCCTTCTGGGTATTATGGAGCTGCCACAGGCAATCACTGAAATGGATCTATAGATTGTTCAGATCATTCGTGCTCATCCACGGCTAAATGAGTGGCAAACAGCAGCAGCTCCCATTTTAAGCTGACCTGGGGAAAACCAGTGGGAACTCCCCACATGCATTTGGGATCCCTCCATGCTTTTTTAGAGAAGATAAATCTAAACACTTTTCACATTTTGGAAAAAAACTGAATTTGAATTTCAGACTTTCAATGTACATATTCCTTTTTGGACTCTGGGTCACCTTGCATCCTTGGATGAGACATTTAACTGTTCCAAGTCTTGTCCTCCCCATCACTAAAAGGCAGGGACTGCCAGCCCTCTGGGAATGCTATGTGAAGTGCTGACAGTTCAGAACTAAGGAAAATACATTTTTTATAAAACTTTTGGAGGTGGCTCATGTAAGAATATAATCAAACCCTGACAATCCTTTCCAGAGATTATTCAGGCATCTGCCATGCACAGAAATACCTGGCAGAATAAAATTCACCTAAGTCCATAAACCTGATCCCAGCAGTAACTCATGCAACCGGTAACTGACCACTTCTACGCTGAAGAATCTACCACCACATCGCATTAGAGATGAGGGAGAGCCTGGGCATTCCTCACCCCTCCAACCACACATGGCCAGATGCTGAGCCCCACCTGCCAAAAGGGCTTCCCCAGCTGCAGCATGGCCCCTGCCATGGAAAGGGTGGCCGCCCTTGCCCTGCCCCTAGAAAGATGGGATCATCAGGCATGAACCAGACCCATGTTTTCAACAAGCATGGGAGAAACAGTCACTGACCATTTTAATTGTCTTGGTCATAGGTACAGGCACCATCTAAAAGGCAACGCTGCCCTCTCTTATGTCTTCAGCTACTCACTCACGCACGGCTGTGTACGCAGAACCAGCTACTCCCATCGCAGCTTGGGGCTTGGAATTAGCCTCAGGCAAATGACACGGAATAAAGAAAGCAAAGCCACGGAATAAAGAAAGCAAAGCTGGCTCCTGCGAGGAGCTGGGCACCTTCCGTTCCTAATGAGCTTCAGAGACTTAGAGAAGGCGTTTCGCATCCCGTAAGGACAAAGTAATCTACTGTGAGCTACTGTAATTAGTTCTTCAAGTCTTAACCTTCATCCACTGCTTTTTCACTATACGAATCAGGTATTAACATTTAAATAAAAATCAATAGGTTCACGTTGTCATTTCGTATTAGTAGCATCCAACTTCATGGACTAAAACTAGATGAAACTGATTTTGTTACCAGTTTAGAAGTTAACTTTTATTTTAATTTTTATTTTGGAAGTTAGAAGATAGCTTTTATTTTAACTTTATTTTGGTGTGTTATCTTATTGATGATTTCAATACAGAAATTTCAAGACAATCATGAGTCCAATGTAATCATTCTGTATAAAAGTGTATGAGAAATACGTTTTAAAATGAAAATGTGTATAACAACATATTATCTCCACGTGCCCATTTTTAAAAAGAAATTAGAGAATTAACAGAAAAAAAAGATTATTCATATTAGGCCTGACTCCAACACTGGTAATCAGATTGACTGTTAAATAGCTCCACAAATACTTTTCTTGTACTCAGCTGAAGTACTTATGTAGGCAAATACTGCTGGGCCCTGGCAAAAGCGGGGGAATCTGGGCTTCTCTGATTCAAAGGTTTATTATTAACAAAATCCTCAGTTGCTCAAACTCAGTTTCAACCGAACAGTCACACTACTAGTCAGAGAAAGGCACACATATGATAAAGGAGAATGAAAAAAGCTTATTGACGTGTTGATAGACAGCTGATAAGGAAAACAAAAACCCACTTGAAAAAAATAACAGTTAAGTTTTAGTCGGAGTCAGAAGCAGCATCTGGTCTCTTTTCTCTCCCGTCACCAAGAAGATGTTTGCAACGATGCTGGAGATATTTCCAATTCTAGCCATCCTTACAGGTAAGAATAACAAACAGATCAAAATAGCACTGGAATAAAGGAACTTGTTGAGTAAGAGAGTAGGTGATCCTGACTGGCAAACTAGGAGAACATTCAAGATTTATTTTAGGATGGAATGAAAATCAGGGCTATGATGGTATGCCATTTTGTTGAAATCAGCAAGCTGACCGCTGACTGGTAAGAGATTTTTCTTCAAGAACAGAATTCTAGCTTTGGTAAGTTAATGTTTTGCTCTAAAACCAGGCAGAGGCAGAGAGCTCTCACGTAGAGCGTTAGGGTCTTTCAAGTATTTCAAGGTTAGGTCTTCTCACATTCGGCTTTTGTCTCCTCTTGCTAATAGGACTGGGAAATGCTGCCTCAGTCCCACCCCCACCCAAAAATTTTGGGGGACGCTTAACTTTAAGCATGCAAATAATCCTTTGGATTTCCTTGAAGTTAAGTGAGGACGTAATACTTTATGGTATCTAGGAATTATACGGTATATTAAAGAGTATATATTATTCATGTTTCAAGCACATTTCGTTGTGCTAAGCTTTATTTTTAATATATACAGAAGTAGACATTTGAAGTCTAATGCTCCACGGAGATGAGCAACCTCTGTACCCACTAAAGAAAATGGAAGTTAGATTCCACATTTTCTTTTCAAGATGGAATTATCTGGTTTGGATTCCAGAGAAGTAGTTTAAATAGTGGCTCCTCGTGTATCAATGTTCTCTCTCTCACACGCACATAAACCCCACAGATTTTTGCCTTAGAAATTAAAAGTAATTCAGCGTTAGTACCAATACTTTCAAAACCATGTCCTCTAATTTTAAAGTTCTGGATTTAAGACTAGCAGTGTGTCCATACGGATGTGCGCCACTGATTGGGGTTTTCTGTGGTGTCTAGGAAAAGATCAGTAAATTTGGATTTACTTCGTGAGCGTTAAAAACTGCATGGGATTTCAGTGAAAGTGGGAGATTCCCAATTAACTGCCATGACTTTCTCTGGTCTTACTGTAATATTGATGAGTAAAAGACATGGATCAACTATTTTTAACAAGTTACGGTCCTGTTCACACTAGCTTTTTTTGCTAAATTACTTCTTATTCATGCGCTTTTTTAAATTGAAACCAAAGGGCCTGTATGTATGAAATGGGATTACAAGTTTGAAACCATAAGCAGTGAACTAAACGCAAAGCAAAACTCCCATTAACTTCTGTGATGAGGGACCCGGCTCTGCACATCCAGTTTGTCCCATTTTCAGTCAAAAGCTCCATCTTCCAACTAGTGATGGCTTTAAACAGCCTCAGTGGACAAAGGAAGTTGGCTATGTTTTTGCCTTATATTTTTACTAGAGCAAAGCCTATTTCAACTAAATGTACTTTTTCAAAGTACATGGCTTCATGGAAACTAGAATGCTTTGTGGAGTTGTTTCTGCTAAAATGAATTTCTTCTGGAAGAGCTTATAACAGCCGGGCTCTGCGGCACTCCTGACTCCAGAAACAGAGACTAATAAAGGAAATATGTGGAGCAGATGACTGGAAAACGGATACTTTCAGTAGAATGACATTGTGTTGAAAGCCTGTAGCTTTAATCTAGCGAAGAATAGAAAATAAACACATGTAAACCTGGAAGTATTATTGTGGCAAGAAACTATCATCCTCTGGCCAACTCTAATTCTTAAAGCTGAGAACAGTGAACTTAGACATCTGAAATAATATTATACGGCTTTTATGCTAGATCTCAGTGACGATTAAGCTACTGTGAACTCCCAGGACAAGCAGGACTTGCAGCCAGCACTGGGATCCCCTCTGTCCCCCAAGGCAGGTTTGACACATTTAGGTCAGTCTCCAGCCATTCCTGTGAGACTATCTTCACATATAATGTAAATCCTGCTGTAGTTTAAACCCGCTAGTTCTCACCCTAGCCACCACCAACACGGAAAGTAGATTATTCCCTTCTTCCTTGCAGTGAGCTTTTACTATTGAAGCCACTAAACAAGGAAAACAGACCCCAAAGAGTTCACACTCTAGTTTCAGATAGGTTTGCATATTGTAGGCAACAGATAAATTGGCAATATTTACATGGTTAAAAATGTCAAAACAGATTAGATTTCTTTTTTAAACATTAAAATTATCTCACAGGGCTGATAATTTGAGCAAAATCCTCTTTTGGTGTTACTGGAGGTTCTGCTTAAATTCTCAAAAGCAGTACCTGAACATAAGATGCACAGACATTCCGCTGAGAAGAGTATTTTCTATGTTTTGCCTCTACATACGTAAAAATCATTGTTATTATAACACTAAAGTCTCACCTTGCCTGTTTTGCATAGAAAGCTCTGAAAGACTTATGTTTTCCATCACATTCAAACAAAATCTATTCTCCTTCAGAATCTTTTGACAGTAGTTTTAAAACTGGACCCAGTGATCTAACAAAACCCTGAAATTCAGACTTATTTTTCTGACAGCTCTAGCTTTTTTGCCGTATGTCATCATTGCTAGTAACTTATGTGGAGGACAGAAACAGATAATACTGTAAGATGGTGCTCGATTCTTTTCATTAATATGGCCATGTAGCCAAGACTGATCAGAACATTATGCTCACAAGTTGTGTTTTGCTCCCTTTCTGCTTTGAGCACAACAGAAAGGGTTGATGAAGTTATCACAGAATTTCTCACAACCCACATAATAAAAGCAGTTCCAGAAAGCTTAGTTTACCATTTCCAGTGTAAAAGGATTCGAAACGAACAGCTTCTGCATGTAAGCCCTATGCGGAGAAAGGCTGCTGGGCTCCAGCCTGGGGGAACCCCACGGTGCCACTGAGTCCGAGTCAGAACTAAGAACGTAAGAAGAGACAATGCTGTAGGAGATGGTGATACAGGGTAAAGGAGATCAGGTATCTAAAGGAGTAACTGCAAAAAAAGAGGGGCAAGAAGAGTGTAAAAGAGGGCTAGACACAGCTGCAAATGAGAGCGCAAGGCGCAGGAGAGCACTGTGAGTGCAAGAAGAAAGGTTTGGTTTAGCCACAGGCTCTTAGTGAGAAGATAAGGCTCTGCAAGTGCAGAACAAGTATGTTTGTAGGAACTCTGCTTTTTCAGAATGTTATTTGTTGTAAGGACACAGGTATTCTGGGGGATTTATTTGCTTGTTAGCTTTTACCCACTCCCAGCTTGTTATCACTGAACAGCCGAAGGGAAACTGTACTGAAAAGGAGAATGACTGGGCACGTCCTACGGGCTTCTTCGATAATGCAGGGAGCAAGGCAGTCCCGCAGGGCTCCCACGGTCAGCCCCGGCTGATCTCTCCTCACCACACTTACTGTCCACAGGCCATGTCAGCAGTGTTGTGGTGACCGTCCCTGAGAAGACAGTGAATGTCACTACAGGTGGAAACGCAACCCTCCTCTGCACATACACAAGTTCTGGACCGCTGGGAAATTTCTTTATTCAGTGGAGCTTTTACAGTGCCAAAGAGAGCCAACTGCACACCGTAAGATATTTATTTATTATTAATATGAAGTTATGTTTAAGATATCTGTTAAGTCCTCAAAGAACCTTGTTACGTTTGATAGTGTTACCCTCACTAAGGACCAGGGAGGCAGGTAATGTCGGTGTTCCCACCCTAAATACAAGGGACTAGGGTGCAATGTAGTTTAGGGGCAGATGCACAAAGTTATCTAGGCTCCTAGTTCCTCCTGGCATGACTGAACTCCTTTGGAAACTTAGGAGAAGGTACAAAAGGGATTCAGATGCTCAAACGACTTGCTCCAAGTCACACAGGAAGCATGAAGTGGAGCAAAGACGAGGTGTCCAAAAATCACATAAGCGCTCCAGACGCTGGACCAGTTCCTTTTTCTCTTGTCTGGCAGATATTTCCTGCCATTGTGAGGGCTGCTTTCCTGGTGAGACGCCCTTGCCCATAACGATGTGCCCCCCATTCAAGGGTCAAACCAGAGCTCCTTGACTCGGCCGCAATCGTTGCTGTTAGGCGGCTCAGTAAGAGGAGCGGTGCACAACAACGGGCTATCGGCGCAAAGAGACCAGTGAGTATTTTGGCAGGACTCTGTAGAAATTTGTCATAGCAGGAAATCTGCCACAGCAAGCTTGTGTTGGTATTTCACAGCACCCAATGGGTGTCTTTGTGCTAGCGGAACAATTACGGATCAATGGCAAATGCTCCCTGCCCTTCCTGAGACCCCGAGAGGCAGCAGAGCCAAAGACTATCTCCCCCGGGGGTACAAGAAGACGGTGTGGTAGGTTGGGGTATCAGCACAGAGATGGTCATCAGGACTGTGAGGGACACCGAGTACTGTACGGCTACGTGCTGTAACCACTGCCCGCGCCTCTCGTGTGGCTGTAAAGACCTTGCAGAGCAGCCTGGTCTGCCTGGAAGGAGCCAGGGATGGGATGTGTAACTTCGTACTCACACTACTGCCCAGACTTCAAGAGCTATCTGTTAATCTTATGTTTTGGTGGGGAAATGAATCCATGAATCTAACTCCCAGCATAACATGCAGGGTATGCGTTCCCAGCAGCTCAGCCCTGTCCGGTGCTGAGCAGTCAGCAACACCTTCCTTCGTAAGAAGAAATGCTGATTAAAAGTGTTACTGCATCTTTGAAGATGACTGTGATTTTTTTTCCATGCCCTGGTGTCGGGCTTGTGCCTGTTAGACAATTAATCCCTTTTTTCTCCCATCATTTTTATCCCGTGGCTATCATTTTTTCCTAAAAGTTCATTCCTCCTGCCTGGTGTTACACCTGAGAGTTGATGTAAAGAGATTTGATTTAGAAGACTGTCACAGTCCACATGAATGATATTCTTGTCATGTTCACCGATTTCCTAACAAGATTATGTTAGGAGGTTTGCCATTGCTGATAGAGTTATACCTTCTATTTGGTTTATTGATTATAGCAGAATTAGACTGTCTGTAATTTGCAGAATGTACAGTATGTAACATATTTGGCATTGAACGGCAATAGCCGCTACGTAAGAAACAGCAATTTAACGTAAGACAGAACTGCTCACCCTCCTGAGGTATATCACAGCCACAGATAAAGACTGTATCAGTGCTAGGTACAAACACTGGGCCCACCCCAAATTCTGACTCCAGCTCAAAGCACACCTTGCCTGACTAATTGTATGAGTAGTTGTTAGTCATCATTTGCTTTTTTCAAGTCAAACCTGTTTTATTAAATGAAGAATTATTCATGAAAGGGCGGTAGCTGCAGGTTTTCTAAGTTGTATATAGTACAATATGTTATAATTTTGATCTGGTACGTTACATGATAAATTTTAATCACTTGTTCAGGTGGGAAGTACAGCACTACCATAGGATCAAGCCCATCTTCTCCAGATTTGGTTAGGGTCTCTCTGTTTTACTTGCATCATATTTTCCATATTGCAAGACAATAAATACAATAGATTTTCTGGTCACAACCAAGAGAAATAAGTAGATTGTAGCTGCAAGTATTTTAGAGGGAGAATCAGAGAGTTTCAAGAGATACAAGAGGGGAAAACCATTTGTAAACTGCAACCAGTGATGAGAAAATACCCCCTGAGGATTATAATCATAAAATACTGTGGGTGGCTGACAATGCGCTCAATGAGAACTAGCTGATGTGAGGCTACCAAGTGTCAGGGAAACCTTCTAGATCAACCCCTTCAGCACTCGCTCCCGGCTTCCGCAGCTGCCACTGCGGGCAACGGGAAAGCTGTGCCCATAAGGACTGTAAGAAACGCTACTGGGAAAAACTGCGTCTGGTTTTCTCCCTATCTGCAACTAATTTCATGGTAAATTCACTTTCACGCTGCAACACACATGCGTTCGTAACGGATGATTTGCATTTTCATTAAAAAAAGACGATTCAATCTGGAAAGGCCACGGGTTAGTGACTAATCCCGTTCTCCTTGAACACTGAGGTAAAACTTGGTTTCGCCGCAGCCCCGGTTACCCTTGGCTCGCGGGCTCGGCGAGGCTCGGAGGACACCCTTCGCTCCTCTGAGCCCGCTGATGTGCTTGCAGGGTGCACGTGCGTGAAGCGCTGCAGGACGGGGGCACTACTCTTTTTAATCCTGTATTACTTGACCCTGTATCCTGCTACCACAACATGGCGATTCCTCACCATTTTGAACCCATTCACAGTAACGTTAATCGTGTTAATGCAAACACTGGAAGAAAGGACTGTGACTGCTTGTGGAAAACACAGTGTAAGAAATTACACAACACAGTTGAACATGGAATTAGATTTTCAACCTCCCTCTGAACCCACAGCAATGCAAAGTCGGTATTTCTATTTCAGGCTGGTGACTTTTTGGAGTTTCAGGAAGGACTGAGTGCCTGAAAGCATGCATGTTTTTCTCCTACAAGTTTAAACAAAAAATAATCTGTCTTTCTAAAAACCTGGCTTTACGCTGGTTGCTTGGCATGTAGCTCAAGTTAAGTTTCACATTTTGTTCCAAGTAGGAAACATATGCATGGCAATGGAGGAGGTTGCCAGCTTTGGCTTTCATTGTTTAGATTAAAGAATACTAAAAATCAAGTAAAAAATGTATTTAATATGCTGGTAAGATGACAAAACCAACTGAATTGAACAGACTGGAACCATACCTTACTGAATATCAGAAAAGTAGCTTGCATTTTAAGTGGGATAAAATTATTTAATTATGAGAGATACTTAGATTCTTCCAAAATGTCAGTAATAAACAAACAAACAAGCAAGCAAACGCTTTCTTATAAATAGCATACATTGTCCCTGAAAAAGTTTGTTGAAAATTCTGGCTTAGTTCAAAGTTTGCCATTTTTTTCAGTAACTAGATGTAACTAAACGGATAACATTTTCAACTTGTTTTTTAAAGCAGAAAATTTCTGCCAAATATTTTGAAGATAGAAGACTTAAAATTTTTCAGAAAAAAAATGCAGAAATAATATATCTTCTTATCCTACCTGCTACAATTTTCAATATTCCTGACATCTTAGTAAATGTTAGCTGTCTTGATGACCCTATTATTCACATGGCTGGTATATTTGCAGTAATAAGATTAAGCAGGGGGGATGTTCTCCATAACAATTATGAGGGGGGAAAAAAATCTTGATTCTAATAAATAATGTTTATTTATTTACATAATAGGGAATATAGCCCTTTCTCTCTACAGTGGTAGCAAATAATGGAGCAAATGGCAGGATGTTAGAATTAATTAAGGCAAATTTATGTCACTGGGATGCTTTTGGCTTGAAGCATTAATGAATGTGAGCTTTAAATTACTAAGTTTTAGTATATAAATACGCATAATAATTACATAATACGCACAGAGGCCATAGGTACCCTTTTTAATAAGAATGTCAGTATTTTACACTGCCACTTAACGTTACAGATTTTGCAGTGTTTTGAGACATGTATGCTCAGGTACAGTCCTGTCTGGAGTGAAATCACTAAGATCAGGATTAGGACTAGTGCCAGGGTTAATTTAATGCCCCAGAGTACTCAGCAACAGATTTTACCTTGCTTCAAGGTGAGGCCGTGCTGGTCATTACTTGGCGGACCTGATGCAGATCTGCCCCCCAGCACTGGCTTTGTGAAGCTGGCTGGTGTCTTCTGCTGTTTGTTCTGGTGTTTTCATATCCTGTTCCGCATTGCCCACCTTACACAACGCTGGTGCAGGTGCTCGACAGTTAAAAGTCATGGCAGTTACACCGGAGAGGATGAAATACTGCAAACAAGCTGTTCACAGATAGTATGATGAAAAGGGAGGCAGCAAACAGCGGAATGGCAGGTGTTCGCGGTGCTGTTTCGAAGACAGTGCAGCTATATATAGTGTGTGAATATAGATATTTTTCCTAATTGGAGCCTAACTCTGCTCTTTTCCTGAGAAGTTTCTCCAGTGGAAGTAATTTCCCTCATTTGAACTACATAGTGTAAATATCAAGTCATGCAAAACAGGATGCCATATGTATTTTTCACTTTTTCTTCTTGCCATTTACCCCTTAGCAACATGTCTGTCTAACGATAAATGTCATTTTTAAATAATAACTCCCACCCAAGGATCTTGAGAACTTTCCAATACTGAACTGTATCTATTTTACATATAGACAAACGGAGGCAAACACTACTTATTCAGCTCACCCAGGGTAACAGAGTACATCACAGCCTTGCCTGGTTCATACCGTAAAGTCTCAACTCCTGCTAAGGTCTACATCTGTGCTTCATTTCATGCTCTGACTCGCTCGCTCGCCTTGGTGGCAAGCACTTAAGTAAATGTTTGAAAGATTGAAGCCTGCTGTTGACTCTGCACAGGCGACGCTACAGCCTTGCAAAGCTAAATACAACTCCTGAACCTAACCAGGGCCACACCTTGAGCCTCCAGCCCAGGCCACCCACAGTTAAACTAAGTGGAATTATCAGAGACACCTCATGGCTACCCAAGATATTCCCAGGGCAGAATTCTGGATAGAAATTTTCATTTCACTAGATGAGTAAAGGACATGAGTGACTGTTACCTGTAAGAGAAACTGAGTTACTGACAGACTTTTCATGAAGATGTTCTCTTAAAAAAGGCGAGCTTGAAATATTTGCAGATAGTGACATTGACACTGCTTTGGTAAAACTACTGATGGGCAATTGAGAGGGGAAGTGTTAGCAGCATGTAAGAGTAATAATAGCTTCCATTTATTTTATATATTGGCTTTCAGCCTGCCAGAGCCCTGTATTTTTCTCATATTTGTACTACCGAGAAAGTTATCACTTAGTGGATAGAGGCAAGGAGGGTTTCACTTACTGCAAACCATACAGAAGGGGAAGATGGCACTGTTCCCTTACGAGAAGTCTAGTCATGTCCTCATACCCAGCCTTGCAGGCCTGATGAGCCACTTTGCAAAATCTTCACAGCAGTGAGCATGTTGTGTCACGTTGCTCAGGAACAGGGAACGGGGTGGCAGAGCCCAAGGGAGGAAAGAGATGCAATAAAAGCGATCCGAGCACAACTGTGTCTGCTCCTTTCACCCTTGAAACCCCAAATTCACATTACCAGCAGCCTCATGGCCAGGACAGCTCTGCTGCCCAGCCCAAAGCACGGCACCGGCATGCGCACTGAGCTACCGTGTGAGAGCCAGGGACCAGCCAGCCCTAGGAGCGTGGGGTTCCCCTAAAAACTGCTGAAAGAACAAATTCCTCTCCATGTATTATGAGTAGTTACTGAGATCCCACCACACACTTTTGGCCACAGACAACCGAGATCATGTGCTGCAGAGGTTGTTGGCGCTGCAAGGGACATGGGCTTGGGAGCAGAGCTGCCCGTTCCTGCCTACGAGTGAAGATGAGCCTGTGCAAAGCACCTCCTGAAGCAGCTCAGGGAGATTTCCCGGAAAGGGCCTCTCTGATACATGAGCATTTCTTTTTGCCTAGAGGTGATTTTTTTTTAAATCGAGTCTTATCTAGCACTTAGATGACTGAGCAGGCGCTTAAAAGGAATAGCTTCATGGAAAGCAAAGGCAACGCCTCCAGTGCAGAGGAACGGAGACCCTGTTGTCCCGTCACCGCAGTCCGAGAGACGCCCCGCTGTCAGTGGGATTACTGCGCGCTGCCTGTGCTTACCTCCGGCACTGGGGAGACAGTCTGCGGAGAGAAGATAAACCAATACACTCATGCAGACAACAGCGAGAACACACAGGGAAGCGGAGACGAGGAGAAAATGATCGGGCATGTTTGCAGCCAACATTTGTCTTCAATCTTAGTTTGCCTAATTTTGGGTAAAACTTAGAAATAAGATTATATTACATCCCTCTGTTGACAAAG
>NW_010525885.1:3568-19045 GCF_000687285.1 Phaethon lepturus | reverse complement strand
GCTGAACACAAGGCACCCTGCCCTTGTGAACAGCACTGGCGGTACTGAGGGGGAGTTGTGTAGAGAAGAGGCTCTTTGATTTTGGGGGAACATTTAAAGTCTCATTTAACTCTCAGATCAGCACATTTTTACTCAAATACAGCGTTCCCCGTGTCACGGTATTCTGAGTATGGATGAAAAGTCAGTCAGTCATTGTCAAAAGATGGTGTATGTGACAGATGCACGGGGAAGATGTAGCTGGAGACACAAGGTAAGAAAAAAATCCCTACAATCTTAAGGGAAAAAAAAAGAGCTAAATAGCTTCTACTAGATTTATGCTACTGTGAGACCTGTAATCATGTTCTGGATTAAAATCTTAAAACCAGCACATGACTGAGATAAGCTGAATCAGATGCATCATTCAGAATTTTTAACTCACCCCATTTTTTACTGCATTTTTCTCTATCAAAAATTATTTTGGATGTAGCTGTTGTTTTTTTCCCACAGCTATACTAGGTGGCTGAACTAGCACCTTCAGGAATATTCTACCCAAATATCTGAAGGGCATGTCCATACATCAGGAGCCTCTGGGCTGCACATGAGCAAATCTGGATAGCTCAAATTTGGGGCTACATATTTACATAGCAAAAAAAAAAAAAAAAATTCGTCCTGGATCACCTTTCTAGAATATAACAACATTTTGAGATGCAATGGATACAAAGGGACACTAAGGCGCGGTCCACCCCACCCCCCCAGCCATAATCCATTCCAAACTCTTTGACTGCAGCGGGAGGATTCCTGTCTCACCATGAAGCACAGGGTACAACCCAATGTAAACTGAGGTCTAACAATAACTGCTGAAGAGCAGTTACACCAAATGCACTGGGAAAACATGTTTGTGCTTGATGCACTGTAGAAATTATTCACTAATAGTTCAGCCACAAGAACGATACTGTGAGAACACGGAAGAGCTGCTCCTCAAAAGTATTTTGCATCAGTTAAAGCTGCTGAATGATTAACCCTTTAAAGGCTTCTGACTCCATCCCTTTCTTCTTCTACCAACGTGCAATTGTGACAAGACGTTTCTAGTCATTATTGACATCCTCAATTAGCCGTGCAAAAACCCCAGTAATGCAGGACCTAATATCCCTACTACAGTCTGGCAGATCAGAGTTTTGACAAAAATGTGTGAAAAGAAGTTGTGGATGAAAAAAGGTATTTGGGGCCAGACTCAGTCACATGACACACGTCAAAGAAACCAACGCATGCGTGAGCATTTGCTTTCTTATCCAGCCGAGTTCAGAATCTGAGCCTTGGGCTTTAATTAACACTTTGAGTGTGCGGCATTTGTTCTCTAATTAGATGGTAAGATGCTATTTTATAAATTCTGTCTGTAGTCAGAATTCAAAAAGATATAATGATCTCAAACCAGTAAAGTTGTTAATATCCTCCTTTGCATTTATCAGTGAGAAAGAGACTTTAACAGTTCTTTTTCTAGTAGCTTGAGAAAATGTTAAACAGAAAATGATAAAACAACCCAATGACGGGGCCCTCTGAATGCCTGAGCTTTACAGCTCTCCCGGCACAGACTGTGAATCAGGTGCTGAACACATCATCTAGAGAAACGTCATCGAACAGGATGCTATAGCTTTGCAACTGCTGGTGGGGGGAAAGTGAGAAGGGGCTGGGGGAGGGAAGACAGGTATTGGAAAGGAAGGCAGTCCTGAAACTGGCCCCAGTCAGGCAAGTAAGACTATGGTGGAGATGAAGTGGGACATTTTGTAACACATCTTCAAGTACGTCTCATCTTACAATTTTGATATCCAGATGTACTAGGCACGTACAGCAATGTGATGCAATGACACCAGGAGATGGAGGGTGGGAGGAATATTGACCTGGAAATTATGAATGAATCCATCCAAAGACATTTGAAAGGCATATTTATGCAAATTCTAGTTTGTATTTGTCCTGCCCCAAGAAGAAAGGAAGCAGATGGAGGCATGTTTCATCTAATTTACTGCCTGCTTTTTCACACACAACCTCCACCCCCTAAGGAAGAAGATCTTTCTGTAGATGTTGTATAAGGAAAACCTGTAGGTGGGTTCCTCACTCTCTGCCAAACATCTGGCAGCCTTTGAAAACCCTCAACTCAACATCAGCTTTGCCAACAGCTTCCTCTGGAGACAAATAACTCCTCACCATCACACTAGAAGAGGAGCAGCCTTTCACAGGTCAGGCTGGAGGAGAAGAAAAGGACATATGGCTTCATGTACCAGATCCTTCAGAATTGGGGACACAAATAATCTTGTCTCCAGCATCTGGAGTCCATTGACATTACCAAGATTTTCTTTCAACAAGTATGATCATTCCCGATTCCCTGTTCTGTTCGTAGCCCAGCTCCCCAAAACAGGTACATGAATAATTGACTCAACTGCGTTGGAAGTCTATGAGCCCAAATGTTCTTCTTGGTTGCACCAGAAACTGTGACTGTGGAAATGCAGAGTAACTACACCACTGCCTCAGCAAGCCGAGAAGCATGGCTGCTGACATTGGCGGCTTTAGGCACTGCCTGGCCCACGGCTTGAACAACCAACTAAACGGCAATCCTTTCTAAGGCCAGGGAGACGTTTTCTGGGCAACTTAGCTCTTTTGCAGAAACTGGTGTTCCAGACTGTGCAGTTGTTAGGGACAGCATTTTGAGGGGTGATGATCTCCGCTCTTTTTTCTGTCAGTTGTTTGATTAGTCATGCCAGGCAGCTGCCCCCATGAAATGTGAAAAGGCACCATTATATAACAACTTGCACGAGCAAACTAGCTGGTAAGGAGAAGCAGCGACCAGTACTGCATCCTCAATATTGTTTTTACACTGGTAAATCATCAGCTTCACTAGAGCTGCTCATGATTTGCTTAAGGACATAAAAAGCTTATTTTTTCAAGAGAAGCACATCAGATTTCTGTTGTATTTTTTTACATTCAAGATGTTTCACTTTAAATATATTTATCACATCAAATTAAACAAAAAAAAAAGGCTTCCAGAAAAGTTTACCATTGACTAAATTTACAGTTTTCCCATACAGACATTTTAGAGACCTTTTAGGTAAAACGGAAAGAAACGTCAATGAGATGTGGGTCTGTAGGAGGAAACATTAGCTGTCAGTTGCCCCAAAATAAAAAGTCTGCTACATCTTCAACAGTAAACAAGTTTTTTACTTTTGAACCGAATGGAAACATTTTTGCAAAGATTTTCATTTCAGCTTTTTGAAAGACACAAACATGAGCTTTTCAAGGACACCATAAAAACACTTTGAACAAGGGCTTAAAGTACCCGTTTTGAGTGAATTGTTTAAAACAATGAATAAATAAATTCCATTGTTGAAAACAATTGAATAAAACTATGAATTCACAGCCAATTAACTGAAACATATTCCTCTTAAATGAAATTTCCTGTGTACACAATCCAGTCATACCTCTTGGACAAGATATACACTCAGTAATTAATCACAACATTACTCAGTCTTTTTGGTGTTTACCACCTTCCTTCAGGCAATAAACTCCAGAGCTAGTGAGATAAGCATCAGACAGGAGCAGAAGAACAGAGAACAGGCAGGAGCCTGCAGAGGAACTGAATGCATTTCCCTAAGGTGTTCCACTACCTTTACGTTGATAGTTGAAAAAACAACCCAGAAAGATTCTGTTTAAATCCACGAAGAAAACAAATATTCTCTGCTGTGTTGACACCTGCCTCAGATTTAACAGTGTACACAAAATATTTTCTCTGCATGCATTCAGATGGGAAGAGAGAACACAGGGGATTAATTTTTCCGTGTATTGTATGAGGGCTTAGATACGCAATTCACCCTGACTTCAGATCAAATATACCGAGGAGCGCTTGCTCCTCTATAATGTTTACTGGCAGGCCCTGACTGCATTTAAGGCTTGTGCTATAGCTAAGCTAGCGCTCAGGAGCAGCTTCTGCTACTGTTTACCCTCACATAAATCCCAGATCACTCTGAGGTCAACTGAGTAGAATTTAGGACCTTTTTTCAGTAATCAGGCCTTTCAGTAGGCTATAATGGGCCTGCCTCCCCCCTCATGCTGCTGCAAGACACGCAATACTTAAGTCGTTGTATGACTTAGTGTGAAGAGCTGATGGAAGCTCTTTCCCCACCTCAAACAGATGCAACTGATGGAGAGGAGATGCAAATCCAGCCTACCACTGCTGAGATCGATACAGGAACCTCAGCGTAAGAGGAGCCTGAAGTCGGAGGTCACAGTTCTAACTTCAGGCTCTTGCAAGGAACAGCGTGTAACATCCTGTTGTTGCTCATACTCGGATAAATGTTGAATGAAACAAGTGTGGCGTTTTTGTAATTGCAGGTAGAGCCATTCTTTGATGAGCGATTTGCTTAAACCGAATTCCCTATTTTGAACGCACTCCTTCCTTGAGGAGTACGAGGGTGTGCATCCAGACTCCAGTTTTGCAACAGAGGTCCATCTCTAGACATTTGCAAAGCATAAAAGCAGTTTTAGAACTGACGGTATTGCATGCAAACAATGCAAACCGGAGAGACTATCCCGCTGTTCAGCGGACTTTCTAACCTAGTCTGCCACTGAGCTAACACTGAACCTCGTATGCTTCCTCACCACATGCTGGCAATGCAGTAGTGTAGCTTTGGGGTTCAGAGCCCACCATCAATTGTACCTGGTGTTTGTAATCCTGGGGCAGGGACAGATAAAGCCTGGCTGGAAAGTAGGCAAAATTGCACCTGAGATGGGGCCAGGCTGCAGTACCGGAGCTGCTGGTGCTGTGCAGTCTGGGTTCTGACCTTCGTTTCAAAGCCTTATCATTGCATAAACCAGCTGCGCTCTGGCAGTTTCAGGGTGTAGCTTGCCTTAAGCTAATAGAGGCTTTCAGATAACATTGCTTAAGAACTTCAGTCAACACTGTATCAGGGTGGATAAATAGAATTAAGAATAAATTTTCTTAATTCAAAATGCAATCAGTTGATCTGCAAAGTAAAGCAAATTACACTTCTTGCCTGGGGAACTGCAGCTTCCCTAAAGGCAGGGAACTTTGACCAAAAGGAAATTTTTATACTAGTCAAGTGTGAACGGCATTTCACAGAAGTCTGTGAAGCTTTCTCCAGCAAGCATTTTCCAGCTATTCCCATTAAAAAACATGCTGCTAGTCCAACTTCAATAAATACATTTGCACATACACTGCTGATTCTGGAACAGTGTCAGTAGGAACAATGTTAGATTTATTTTGGGTCCCAACCTCTAATTCTATATGGTTACCTTTCAGCAGTATAAAAAAATGACTGAATATGCTGGAACTGTTCACTTTGCCTAGACAATTGGAGTTTGTGCATGTAGGCACTGGGGAACATACTGCCTAGCCCAAATACCATCACTTTTACACAACACTATCATTAACATCTGAGAAAAATAATTAACATTCCATAGTTTTCCACATTAGTTTTCTTCTTTCAGATCTTGGTTTGACAGCAGCAAAACTTTTTTTTACTGTTTAGTAAAAGGGGAACTTCTTGATCCCAAATAGATGTCCTTCCAAGCACTGAGGCCAGCAAGTATTCTCGACTTCCACCTGTAGTATAAACTTAAAAGACCAAGATAGTCCATGACACTGTCTCTGACCCTGATGATGCAAACAAGGAGAACAGCATGGTTGCTCTAACTGCATGTGTGATGATTACGCTGGTGTTCTCATACTGCATTTTTATTGCTTCCGAATTTACTGCCAACAGATCAGGTGCTTTGTTTGCTTAGACCTATATCTTGTGGGTTCATTTCAGTTCTCTGTCTGCTACCTCGTGTATTTGGAAAGCTCTGCAGCCATCCACTTTGTGCAATGACAGGTCCGTTCTTGTCTCAGTCTTCTACTGAGCCACTTATTAATAATATCACAAATTACCAGTGCTTCAATTAATACCACTATTCATTGTGATGACTTTGCATTTTTTCACAGAATTGTGATATGATGGTCAATGGTCTCACCTTTGTTTTCACAAATGATGTCTGTGACTGGATTATCCACAAAGAACTAGCTACTGTCCATTTACACAATTAAAAATCCCATTTTTGAAAAGCTTGTCTTCTAAGAACCACTAGAAATATATATTCAAATGTACCATGTTTTAATTTCTGCTTTCTCAGGGGAGGGGGCAAGAAAGGGGGTGACTTGCTTTGCTTAATCAGAAATCAAGTATATTCCAATTATGAATACTAAACAAAGCAGCAGTAAGAGCTCCTGGTATTAAACTAACAATTGATTCTTTGTCACAGATCTTTTATTATTCAGAAGGCCAGTCTTACTCCTATGGAGAGTTTAAGAACAGGATAACAGCTGCAACAGGTCCAGGGAATGCATCAATAACAATCTCCAACATGCAGCCCTCAGACACTGGTTCCTACACCTGTGAAGTTTTCAGCCCACAGGGTGATGCTGGACAGAGTCAGAAATCTGTGATTGTCAGCGTGCTGGGTAAGCACCTTTCCTCTCTATTGCTCTGTTGTAGTTTTCCTCCCTTATCATGAAACACTGAATTCGCGGCTCAAAATACTTGAGTTTTTGGACCAGAGGGAAGAACACAACTGTGATAAACAAGGCCGATGATGCAGAGAAATGGCTCACTGATGTACTGAGGCAGATTTTTTTCCAAGGGCTTTGGAGGCAGGCAGAGCCTGGGCTGCCCTCTAGCTTCCAGACAAAGCAGACCTGATACCACTCCGCAGGTACCCTTGCTTGGCCTCTTTCTCCCACGAGTGGCCTTCACATTCACCTTGTGCCCTCAAAAAGCTACCCAATGTAAGCAGGTGGCTGGAATTTCCCAACTTCACTATATTTTTCATGTTGGAAAACAAAGTGATACTAACTTTGATTAAAAAAAAAAGCCCTTTTAGCTGGGGGTGACGACTCTCTGAAGCCGTTACATCCAGCCCCAGCAAAGACCAAAATTTTACTAGTTTTACCTAATGTTGGTCATGGTGACTTGCGTAAATCTGGGGAGAGGCAGCAGTACAGCCCAAGGATTCTGGCTCACCCCAATTCCCAGAAACTCGAGAAACTTAGTATGTGTTGGATGAAAGTAGTACAAAGTCTGTTTTGGATGGAAGAAAGCAACACTTCAACCACGAACAGGCAGGACAGAAAGGATGAAAAGCAGTGGAATGAGGTATTTTACTTCCTAATAAGATAAAAGTTTGTACTAACCCCACCTAATCATTGCTTTTATATTAAGAATTGCTAACTGGTCAGAGTGACAAATCAAAGTCATATGAGAACGTGATTCCAGCACCACTTGCCTATCTGCCAGGGATAAGAAAAAGACATATGTAAACTCAGTCCCTGAAAAATCAAAGCACTACTGTTATTTCTCATCTAAAATTCCCCAAACAAACAGTAAATCTTGGAGAAGTTGAGTAAGAGATTGTACTTTTCACATGAAAACCATGAAAGGTTGTTCATTTATGCACACAAAATTGAGCTGTGTTCATTGCTGCTCTAGTTCCACTGGCGGTACTCTAGAGAACCCCAACAGCGTATCTACAGGTAGGAAATGAAAAATACTAGGTGTAAATGAAGACAGAATCGTCTCCTGTGTGCGAAGTGAGGAAATGCTATCAAAACAGATACATTTTTTAACAGAACAGAAAGTTAATTTATTCCCACCACAACTGCAATATACTGAAGAATTAGGCCTTGACCCTCTCCCTTTATGTGGAAAAGTTCCTGCTATGTCTCTAAAGAAAATGATGCTGCTATGTGGCAGAATGCTGTAGGATGAATAGTGATTGGTCCATTATAATTAAAGTAATAGTCTTCATCTCAACACCTCCATAATAATATTTAGCATGCAAATGGAAGAAAATATAATAAAAATGTATCCTGGGCCATGTACATATATTTAATATTACTCAAACCTTTACGGGAGAGACATAGGTCAGAGCCATAAAAAAGACTCTGCTCTTGGATGGCAATCTGTAGATGGGGTTCAATTCTTTACCTACAGCAGCACAGTACCAGAACTCGGGGTGGATGGTTGCTGCCCCAGGTGTGTACTCATGATGTGTCTGTTCTCCTCATTGCTGTTTTACAGTCAAACCGTCACAACCTTTCTGCAAAATAGAAGGAACGCCTGAAAAAGGCCATCTAATCTACCTCTTATGCAAATGTGAAGAAGGATTGCCTCACCCTACCTACCACTGGTACAAAGTGGATGAGAATACACTCAAGCCTGTGACTGAACATCTTAGTACGTAATTACAGGACTACCATCCGGAGTTCAAGATCTGGAATTCCATAGTACCAGCCATTTCAAACACTGTGTATCACATAGGGTAGTTAAAACTTATCCTCCCCTTCTGACAGTCAATGTCACAAAATCGTATTTTTACTTATTTTTACTTATTCAAATCGACTGATAGCTGTCACAAACACAGGACTTTTTTCTTTTGTTTTAATAAAAATGATATAGCGTGTTAAAGTTTTGCCTATGCCATTACTTTAAATTGTTAAAAAGGGGAGAAATGTTTATGCTTTTACATCTCCCTTCCCTTGGAATTTTGAGTGAACTTAGAATAAGTCAATTTGTGATTCAGGTGCTGAGACCTCCATCCAAATCTTCAGTAGCTGTTACATTTTCATTTGTGAGGTTACATTGACAGTAGTATCAATGCGGGTAGAACATCAGGACAGACTGATTTGCAGAGCAGGGGTCTACTTCTCATGTTCTAATATACTCCTGCAGAATCTATTGTAGTAATTTTCAAGGAAGGTAAATGTTTTTCATTTAAAGAATATTAAAAAAAATGAATGAATAATTGGAGAATTGTTTCTAATCTCTTAATAGCTCTCAGCATTACCAACTAAAGAAAATGGTTTGCCTCTGCAGTATACAAAGGGTAATCTGTACCTGCTCTCTGTTTGTCACAGATCCAAGCACTGGCATTCTTTACATTGGCAATCTCACCACCTTTGAAACTGGGTATTACCGGTGCGTAGCCACCAATATCCTGGGCAACAGTACCTGTGAGCTTGACCTAACTGCAAAACGTAAGTTTAATGCATGAAAGTAATCACCTATTTGATATATGATATGCACAGTTTGCAGGAAAATGCGGTAACAACTCTAAAGCATAGATTTTTTTTCAAGTGAGAACAGAATGGGATTTGGAGGGCTCCGGAGTTTTCATCCAGGCATGCCCAGAATTTACACTGACCTAGACAACAGATTTAACATTTCCAGCTTCATTTCCCACTGGGAGCTCTGACTGCAGAGCCTTTACTGAGAACTGACAGATATGGAGTTTAGAGCTATTTTGTTCAGCCAACTGTCCCACTGAGGTCCTCCTGCCCCAGAATTTACAACCATCACTAAAATGTGGTAGTACAAGGACTGGGACACTGTAGATGTGACCACTAGCTAAAAATACTGCAGTCATGGAAAAATACCTTATCCTGCCTGCCCTCATGCAGTGATCAACCTTATCCTGACTGTTCTCAAGCAGTGGTCAACCCCATCTGCATGCAGATTTTTCATGTAACCAGTAACACTTAACAAGAGCCAAGCATATGTTGTACAACCAGCCAAGAGATGTCCCTGAAATGGTCACTCAATTACTCAGTGGTCTGTAAAACGAAAATCGCAGGTCAGCGCTAGAAGCTGTACTGCAGTGGAAACAGAAGGTTTGGGGGGCTCACAAATGATCTGAGCATACATTTTACATCTCAGCTGAAAGATAGAGATAAAGGCAACACCTGAATTTCAGAATTTGTCCGCAAGAGCAAAGGCTTTCAACTATTGCCAGTGTTAACAGCCTAACATTTCCCTTAGCCAGGCATAAACACAGGGTTTGTTTGGGTAGGGAGCTAACCAACAAGAAAGGAGGCAGCAAAAGTCATAAAAGCAGAGTTCTCTCTTTCCTAGACAACCTTTGGCCGCCTCCCTCCCGGAAATACAGCTGTCAGTCAGGTTTTTTTGTTCTTTGAATCCAATGCCTTCTTTCTGCTAAAAGCTCCTCCACTAAATTTCCATGGGATTTTGCTATAATAATACTTCGAAAAAGTCAAGTAATCTTTTTTTTTTCTTTTCAGATTCAGACAGTGGTATTGTTGCTGGAGCATTAGTTGGAGCAATTCTGGCAGCTGCTGTCATTTGCATTATAGTCTGGGTCTTAAACAAGAAGGCAAAGAAGAAGAAGTCGTCAAGTAATGAGATGCAGTAAGAATTTCTGTTTGCTTCATTTTAAAACAATTCTTTCTGTTAAGCACTGCTGATAACCCAGAACTGAAGTAAAATGTAATTACTTTAAATATTTTTTTAAGGGTAAATAATACAGGTTTTGAGAAAACTTCCAGAGTGACAGTATTTGCTTTTGTGTGACTTTTAAGCTGTTGCTCTTGTAACAGAAATTGCCATTACCCTCTTCCCTATGTTTACAGGCAGCTATCTAAAACAGTAAAGTAAACTTTTTTTAAAAACACAAACTGAAAGTGGCAAGTTGGAAAAACAGTTTGTGACATTCAAAAGTTAATGGTAACTGTTAATGGCAGATGGAGGAAATAAAAAAAGAAGTAGCAGCTAAGGGTTGCCTCAGCAAATTTACTGGGATTGTACGTTACTGGATTTAAACATAGAGAAATCAGTTCAGTGCTATTTGAAATTACAGAACACACGCTTGGGATACTCTAAGTCATCTCAAATGGCAGGAGACATAAGGTTTAGGCAACAGAATGGAGTCCAGAATGTCCATTTTGATCCTGCTCTGGAAATGTCTTTTCCTCTGTGCTTTGGTTGCTCATTTTTTCCCTTAAATTGCCAAATCTTCAGAATAGGGATAATCTCATATGCTATATGGACTGGACTTTGCCCCATGATGTTAAATGCTAAATGAATACATGCAGCTGAGGCCAGAAAAAAGTATTATGTCAACTGGACACTTCCCTATAGCACAGGTCTAAGACTTCCCGATACAGAATTCTGTTAATCCAGACCAGTGGCCAGTCACTCGTGCACCAGATTTCTGCTTTCAATTGATGTAGCATTAACATTTAATTTTGTGCTCGGATCCTAACATATCTTACTACACTGAATTAATCCACTAGCATCTGATATTTTTTACATGTGAACTATCGGGACTTGGTTTATTATTGTTTTGGTAAGATAAATGGAATTCATTTACTAAAAATATTTTTCTAGATTTCAGCCTTTTCATAGCTCTTTTCTGATTGCACTCTATTTTGAATGTACTTTATTGGGACACCAGATCTGCATGGAATTTCTCAGGAAGCTCACACCAAGCAGTGTGTTTTGCTACCCCTCCTCAAACACTTTTTGCTAGCACTCAGTTTCCCATTCTGCTTTCCTGGCCTAGCATTTAAACATACTAAAATCCATTTTATTCTAACGGGATCACTTAAACCAGTGATGCAGATCAGTCTAACGCTCTTGTCACTCTTTCTGTCTTAGCAGCAGTGATGTTGTAGCCTTGGTGCTCTTGGTGCCAGGTGCTCTTGGAACAGTCCTAATAATATGGGGGTTATTGTTTAGACGATAAAACTACAAAGACCGATTCTTTTGAAAGACTGTAGCGTAGATGGGATTTCAACACACGAAATCATAATCATCATCCTGTCTTCCTGCAGAGAAATGGCTCAGAAACCATCCAATGCAGCATATGTGCAGGTACCTAATGAAGAAAACATTCCTGTGACCACAGTTCCATCAAGCAATGCGACAAATGAATACCCTAGTGTTGATGAAACAGCAGCCTCTGGAACACCTGAAAATGATGAGAAGCAAGAAGCGGAAAAAGAAGAAATAGCCTAGAGTTTTCATACAGTTTTCCTTGTCAGCTTTAGACCCCTTTATACAAAAATTGTTGTCATTGCATTAACATAGAATTATGACTAAAACTGAATGGGCATTTGTACTGCGAGCCACAGGGCTGGAGACTGAAAACAGTCTGTTACACATGCCCTTTGTGAATAGCAGAAGATTTGGCCTCTAAAGTTAACCAAATTTAATTTATTATCTAGTTATAATTATACATAAGTATAAAAAGACTATAATCCACATTTATCCAACCTATTTTGCAAAACTAATTAGGAAATGGGCTGAAGCATTTCACAAAGTAAGAGCTTTCCAGTCAACTATCAGTAATGCTGTACCCTGCTGGCCAACCTCATGTTTCCTGTGCACCAAGAACAGTCATCATGGCCAATACATTGCAGTATTTAAAGGATCTGATTTTGTACGTCAGAAGTAAAAAGAAGTTTCATCAATGTCATCAGTGCAGAAACAGGTGTTAAGACCTGAAGCAATGAAATCTTATGTGTCTGAATTGCACTTAAAGCTAAAAAATCCTGGAAACTTTTACCCTGTTGCTGTCTGACGTGGAATACATTTTGTTAATAGTGACCTTCTTGGCTTTAAAGTTCCCAAGGCACCAGCATTCCAGAGTTGTGTGCTTCAGCAGTTCTGGTCTTCAGTTTAATGGATCTAGCATTCAAGTACCCAGTTCAGACATCGATTGACTGGTTTTCAGACAACAGGAGCTGGAAATCTAAATCCCATGCAAGGCTTGTTGTAATAGGCACACAGAGTATCAGATTCCTCATGACATGCAGATACAGCTGCTTTCAAAACTTAGAAGTGAATACTGCCTACTATACAACACACTAGTTTCAATTGCTTCCTCTGCCTGAGACGATTTAAATCTATTTCCAGGCAACTACCCTACCCACTAAGCAACAAACTCATGCTACTTTTCTACTGGTCTCTTTAGCCCAGTGTAACTTTGACTATTTTCTATAGGTGAAAGCATCAAGAGGAAAGGTAAGTAGTGCGTGCACACGAATAGCCAACAGCTGAGTAATGAGCACTCTCTCGGAAGGAGAAAAGGGAATTTAACCATACACATGCTGATCACTAGACACATCTCTGAGCCTCATTTCTAAAGTTAAGCACACAGTTCTTCAAAAGGGCCAAGATACCTACTTTCAGAAGAGCTCAAGGACTGCAGGGCTCGGGTGAATAGAGACACACAGGCTCAGCAGCTCCCTTCTGAGCTACAGGAGGCAGATGATCATTGACACAAGACGACAACTGGATTCAGTCTCATGCACTGCAGGAAAATGTTCTGGCTCAGGGATCTGGAACTTTTTGGCACTTAAGTCTTTTACAGGATCTAATGTTCATAAATCCTTTGCTGACTGTTCCTAGCCTGTAAATGTTAGTTACATGCAACAGTCATCTTTAAAATAGATAAAAGGATACATCCATGCTAAAATTTTCAGATTCAGTTCCTACAGCTCTAAGTATGTTTATGAAGAAAGTGACCACAAAAAAAAAAAAAAAAAAGAAAAAAGAAAAGGCAACATTTAAAGAACATGTAAGGCATGAGGTCCTAATTAAGATTCAATTTGGATTATTATGCATAACTGTATTCATTGCCCTTTCTACCCAGTTTTCTGGCTTTCAAATATTTGTCTTTGATACATGTATCCTAGGGTTTAGCCTCACTGCAGAGTAAAAGAGCATTTACAGTGTTCTGATGTATTGTTTTAGGTAAAAATTGCTTGTGCTGGACTGCGAGGGTCAAACCCTTACTGATACCCACACTGCCATAGTCTACCAGTGGATCCTCACACTCCCCAGAATATCCAGGGTAAACCTTAAGTCATGACCTGTATGGAAGTCTCTCAATTAGGCATCTCTCTTATTGACTCGTGGCAATTTTGCTAAGCAAAATCCATAAACTCGCATCCTTCAATCTAGGTTTAGAAGCTTACTGAAAATTTCCGCTATTCACACCCAAAGCTTTGTGAGCATGCAGAACTACGATATTAAGCACGCTCAGAAACAGCAAGAGAAGAGCAAGTATTGCCTACTCCTGTTTGGGTGCCATTTCCTACCAGAGGTGTTTCCTAATGAGATAATTCAAATCAATTATTGGTCCAGGGGGGACCATGACGTGGCTGACAATGGTACTAATTTTAAATAATTTCTTCTCTGACATTCCTAGGCATTCTTTTACTCTTGCCCTTCATGGGATAATACAAACAACTCTCTTCATGACACTGCTGTAGTTGTGTTAGTTCTTCTAAAGTAATATCCTGTATAAATATGTCATAGTTACTTTTTTCTTACTGCAACAGCTTTCCAACGTTCACATCTCTGCAACAGCACTATCATGATTGAAGAAGGGGGAATATATTATGTGGCCATGATCATAATTCTTTAATCTTTCCTTAATCTCACCTCCACAAATTTCTCTGCATGTATGCCTTATATAACTTGCTACAGTAAGATAGGAACTTGTGCTGGTGAAGTTGTAACTACCTTCTATAGCTAATACAAATTTGCTAAAAAAGCAGAAATTCCTCAAGTTATGTTAACGCTTTTATACAAAAAGAAAGAACAATTGAACACAAGTTCTAGACGAATAATTCTTCTCATACTTCTAACCACCAGTGTGTAATAGATGGTATTAAAAAAAACCCCCAAAGTAAAAATAAGCAGCGAAACAGATTGCTGGGGGTGAAGAGGAAGGTAAGGAAAATAACATTTATTTGGAGTTTCTTAACATATTGAGGTATTTTTGTAAGCCTTCTGGCAGATGTTTGCTCTCATTACGAAGTTTCTCTCATGTAAAATAGTTTATTGAAAAGGATAGGGCACTGTTCCTAGCTTTCCATTGATGCTCTTGGCAAAACACAAGCCAAATTAGGGATTGATCCATGGCGTGTAGCTCAAAAACCCTGCAGAGTTATACACGATGCAGAAACATTTTTCAGAATTTGCCTCAGATGTTCCAACAGTCTTTGCTGCATGGCCCATTTATGTTCTCCTGAGGGAGTAGGGGTCATTAATATGGAAACCAGATATTAGGCCAACATTCAAGCCACCACCTCCTAGGGAAGTGGATTTACAAAGCTCTAGCAGGGTTTTTTTGCTATACAAAGATCAAGGATGAACACTGAATTCTAACTTCAGCTTTTCTCAATTCAAGATTTCAGCAGTGCCTGCACAATACATAAGAAACATTTACTCAGTCAGGTTCCTCCTTCAAGCAAGGTCTGCATGGCCAGAGTTTACTGTACGGCAAGTTATCCCTCCTGCCCTGAATAATTTAACCTGCATTTTGCTTTCTAGGATAGATTTAAAGTACTTGGTGAAGATACTCGTTTGGTTGTAAGTCTCTGTCTTGTTTATCAAAATAAATTGCATTACCTTAATCCCTACAATTCAAACTGTAGAAATTGTCATCTTCCATTTCAACCTTTCCTTGCAGCTGAATAACAGACATGTTCTATTTCCATACTGTGTAACGGATGGCAGGGTTTCATCTGACTTGTTGGTCACATCCCACGTGTACAAGCTATTTGGAAAATAGTTCATTACATGTAAGTTTAATGAAGTTTTATAACACCAAAGACTGCTGTTTAGGAAAGTTCTTTATTTCACAGAATTT
>NW_010525885.1:0-3537 GCF_000687285.1 Phaethon lepturus | reverse complement strand
TCAGCAGGGGGAAACCTATCCCACTAGTGTCAAAATTGATCTTACCAACATCAGAACACAAGGTCACTTTTCAGACTCGGTCTCATTAGCTCTACCTTCTGAAAACTTAACACCAGGATTTGCTATGAGTAGATAGAGATTAAACCAGGCTTCTGTTATAAAATAAGATGGGAAACTGCGAGAGTCAGTGCTACATGATGGGAGTCAAACAGAGCAGAAAAAGAAACCTACAGAAGGAGCAAGAGGAAATAACATGATATTCGAAGTACACACCAGAAAAGTACCCAGAGCCATCCATTAAATAAAAGTATCTTTGCAGAGGTAACCTTGAAACCGCACCTGCATTCTGCAAGCAGTCCAGTGCACTTCATCAAATACATCTATTTAAAGATTCAAAGAAACAGGGTAACAACAGAAAAGCTTTAAACATTCAGAGTGCACTTGAATAGACTAAGAAGAGTGGAAATGGATACGGTTATCTAAGTAACTGAGCAAACCACATTCTCCAAATGGAGAGGTGTGGTTTAGAATCATCTGAATGAAGAGAATCAGCACCCACAAACAACAAACAAAAAAACACATACAAAGCACACAGGCTAAGGGAAAAAGCAGAGACTCTCGAATAAGCTTCCAAAATGAAACTGATTTTAAATAGTTAAAGCATTTTTGGTCCTGCTGCCTGAAAGCAATAATCCTAAACTGGATTCTGAAATAGGAAGAATGACTGCCTTTATACAGATCATACTGTAAATGGAAAGAAAACTGCAAGATATTGTAAAATACTTTAAAATCAGTGAACTGCTTAATTAACAGGAAGTACAAACAGTTGTTTTGGCACGGTACCCGAAGGACAGCTAGAGATACACATTTTATTACCATGCTGATGCCCATTCATGACATCCTAGTCAAACTATCAAAATACAAAGTTTGCAGTCTTAAATACAAGTGCAACAGGAAAGAGAGTCAAGTCAGAAGTCCCCACTAGCTTTCCACCATTCTTTTAAGTATGGCTCCCAGGCCACCTTTTGCCACTTTCAGTGGGGTCAGTTCTTCTTTATTCTCAATGTGAATACTTGCACCATAAGAGACCAGCAGCTTTGCCTCCTCCACTCTCTCTTCATCGCAGGCTAAATGACTGTAACAAGAACAAGAAACCCACAGCCACTATTAAACAGTCCAAGCTTATAAAGAGCAATGATTATGCCTTGTCAAAACGACAGCATGAATGCTGGGAGGGAGATACATCCTAGAACAACAAAACCACACACAACCAACTACCTACACGGATTCCAAAGCTTGCTGTCCAGTCACTCTGTTGTCATTAAGCAACTCAAGAATGTTCCTCCTGCTATTGTCCTCGCAACATGAAAACACTTCTTTAGATTAGGTTTTGGCTCTGCAGTCAGCAAAGCTAAGGAGCACATAATCCACAGTGACACTGGAAAATGGTAATCTCTGTTTGAATCAAAAGTGACAAACTAAATTGTACATTGCTTAAAAATAATTTGAAGAAAAGAGTTACTGCAAACGCAGCAAACGCTTTTTTCCATTTCCATTTTTTCCACCCATAGTACCTTGAGGATAAATGTTTGTGTTCCAGGACAACACTGGGTTTTACGTATAGCTAAAACATACTGCTTGATCTTATTCACAACAAAATCTTGACTCCACTGCAGACAAGGCAGAGTTTTGCCACCACCTTCAAAGCACCTAAGGTTTTACCCTTACAGATTCAAATTAATCTCAAAGGTAATATCAAACACTGGACTGACTGTAGCTTAAATTGCAATTTATTTTCCTTACAGAGGTGAAGAAAAGCTTCCAAAATTAGCTCTTCCTTGGCAGGACAGAGTAGGCCAAGCTGCAAGACCAGTTTCCTCTGACTTTAATGTCATTAGCTCGCTTTCTACCCTCTAGTGGCAACTGAACGTATTCCAAATTATTACAAAAGGGTTCTACACTTTTTAAGTAGATGTAGTAACACAGATTAAAGTATGTATGTACAGACACACTTAGGCAAAATACTATGTATGATTTTCTCAAGTCATTTTTAATTACATAGGGGTGTGAAGCAAGGGAGTATTTTGAGGTAACAAGAAATTAAAAAAAGAAATTGAAGTAATGGAGTTTCATTTCACAGAGGTTATCCTATATTAAGCAAAACAAAAATAAAAAAATTACTTACAGAGGAGTATTCCCTTCAGAGTCCCGTATATTAACGGATGCATTGTGCTGCAGAAGGATCTGTACCATTTTTAAGTTTCCTTTGGCTGCTGCTCTGTGCAATGGGGTGGATTCAAAATGATCTGTTGCATCCGGATCAGCTCCATTCTCTAAAAGCATGACTGCAATCTGAATATGTAGGAAGAGAAAGGAGAGGGGAGAGGAGGAGGAAAAGTTAATATAACTAAGTTCTTCTTCCAAGACCAACGCCACCTCCAGTAGCCTAGGCAAACATACCTCCTGCTTATTTTTGGAGGCTGCATAATGCAGGGGAGTACAGCCGTTCTGATTGACAGCATTTACATGAGCACCCTTGGCAATGAGGGCTTTCACAATTTCATCACGGCCTGCTGAAGCAGCAATATGTAAGGGAGTCCAACCAGCCTACAGAGGCAAGAAAAAACCCACGTTATTCAAACCTGGAATTCAGGCAAAAAACATGAGAAAGCATGACCCCAGTACAGACTTGACTACCCATTAGTCATCCTGCACATATTCTTATAACTGTAAAGCTAAACATTATTGATTATCACCAGAGAGACAAGTCTCACGTCCTCTTGCATGACTGCATTCAGTACCTGACAAAACCTGCCAGTTAAATGACAGAAATAACTTCTGTTATGCAGCTATACATGGTATCTTGCATGGCACTTTGCCCCTGCAGAATTAACAGTAGTAGTTTTTTAAGAACAAAAAACTTATGCAATCTTTTCCATATCCTACCCTCTAATTAAACTAATGGGACAACATTTCCTTCTTTAAGGATGATCTTTAGGATGCTTCATAATGGATGTAGTTATTTCAACCCTTCCTCTAGGACACTAACAGACCATCTCCTTTGCAACTCTGAAATCAATGAATCTCTCACCTACTCGAGAACACCTTCCCCAACAGTGAGAAAACTTCAGGGTACCTCACGATTTGGCACAACATATTTAAGAGTATCACACCAAGATAAAGATAACAGGAAAACCCCCAACAACAACCCGTGGTTTTGCAACTTTGCTCATAAGAAGAGTCCTCCTAAAATTTCTTGACAATAAGCAAGACTCATCAAGTCTCATTACCCCTTCTTCTACATAAACAGTGAAATACTTCAACTTGCCTTTCACACAGTAGTATGCTCTTTTTAATCCCCTCGACACCACAGCGATGCACCCGCTGACGGGAGGAGGGAGAGGAGCCTGGCAGCGGCCGGCGCCCGTCGCCGCCGGCCCGCTGCTAGGGGCACTTCTGCGCCCGAAACCACGACGGCAAACGGGCCGAAGAGAACCCGCGCCACCCAATCCCCACGCAAAGCGGCTCTCAGCGCTG
>NW_010525884.1:1494-4115 GCF_000687285.1 Phaethon lepturus | reverse complement strand
GGGGCTTTTGCGCAAGGAAAGGGGGTGACAGCAGCGGTCCCGCTGATCCCACGCTACCTGGAAGAGCACGGACAAGACGGGAGCAGACTGCACATCGCTCCGGGGGTCTCAGCCCTGGGGAGCCCCGGCTGCCCTCGCACCCTGCCACGGTGGGTCACCCCCTTTTTGGGCTGGGGTTTGCAGCGGGAGGGCCGGCCGGGGGAGGGGTTGGGCTTTTTCCCCGAACCCCTTCGTCCTCCGCGCTCGCACAAGGGGGAAGGCGAGGAAGAGCCTGGGGTGTGGTTCTGCATTCGCTTTTAGCCTTTTTGGGGGAACGCCAGACGGGATTTCAGCCGCCATCCCGATGTGCGGTGTTGGGCGGGGCTGTCTATAAACCCGGTGATGATGGATGGATTTCACTCCCAAACTTTTACATCCCCGAGCCCGGCACCGCGCCGGCAGCGAGCACGGCCACGCGGGGAAGCTTTTATAGAGCATAAAGGCACCGTAAAGTAAGAGGAGATGGGCTGGATTAAAGCAAGCCCTGCTCAAGGGGAGATGCCGGGAGGAACGTGGGTGTGCAAGAGCAGCCGCCGGGGAGCTTTGCTGCCATAAAGCCGGGCACAACCACGGTCACCCGTCAGTCCTTCACGCCAGGCAGCTTTACACACCCCCTTTTACACCCGACGCTCCCCTGAAGTGGGGTGGGAAAGGGAAGGATCCCAGCAGATTAACCCAGAGCAAGCACAGTATCAATGGTGCCACAGGGTTTTTTCATTTATTTATTTTTTTATATTATAAATAGCCGAAAGACTTGATCCCAATTCCCCTTTAAATGGGCAAACCATAATATTGATAGTTTGCAACAGATACAAGATGAATTGAACTCCTCCATCAGCCAGCAGAACCTCCTTTAACAGGGGATATATCGAAGCCATAAATTCCTGAAGACAGGATTGCTATGCAATAGCATAATACATCTTCTATTCAATCTTTTATACATTATGTTTTGTCCTGCATTTTTGTAGAAATATTTATGGGTTGGGAGATGTTCCTTGAAGAAGTATCGGCCCGAAGGGTCTCTCCCGCTCGCCGTGTTTGGTGGCCTTGGGTCATTTGCAGGGATGCTGGAGGGATGCTCGTCTGTGGGGCGGGCAGAGGGGCTGGGGTTAGCTGGTCCACGCTGTGTTTTCTGAGGCTTCCTTGCACTTGATTCAGGCATTTGACCCCACAAATGCCTAGAGCTCCTGTTTCCCCAGTAAAAAAATAGCTGTATGGCACGAGGGACCCCAGGACACCAGCGAGTCCCTGCCTCTCCTCCGCGCAAGCACGGTAGGAGACTTTAAAACTCATTTTGCTGCATTTTTCTGTGGGTTTCTTTCTCTGCCGTGAATGGGAAAAGCACCAAGGAAATGCACTTTAAATAGGTAAACAAAAAAAAGGAGTTCTCCCCAATCATAATTTCCTTTCATGTGGCTCTGCCTCAAGGCTTCTGGCTGGTAAAATTAAAGAAATACAATTAAACTGTAGCTGGCTCCCCAGTGCCTCTGTGCAAACTGAGGCAAAATACTACCGGCGTACACGGAAAAAGCACCCAGGTCTCCGTAACTTCGCTGCTTTAATTTAAGCTTCTATTCGCATCCCTGTCAGCAACCAGGAGCCGGTCCCATCTGCTGCTACTCTACAGTCTTGCATGAAGTGAGCTGGCAGGTCTCAGCTGCCTGCCTCAGGGGCCGGCGCCAGCAAGCTAAAAATACAGCTAGAAACGACCCTTTTTTGGCAGCCTCCGGGAAGGCTGAAAGCTGCAGCAAGACGAGTCCTGGCGAGGAGCAGCGCTCGCTCTTTCAACGGGAAAGGTGATTTTTTCCATCGGAGCCTCCTGGGCGCCTGGGAGGTTTTGCTGTGCCGTGTCGTCCCTCGGCCACGGTCAAGTCTGTCACTTAAAAGGAATGTTCCCAGCGCTCCTGGCCGAAGGGATGCAGGGTCTGAATGGCTGGAGCTCTGCGGGAGGTCAAGACGGGATGGAGCTGAGACGAGCTAAGCAGAAAAGAGCATCTCCATCCTGCGGGAATTTCTGATCTATTACTTGATGCCTTTTTTTCCCTCTTTAAAAAAAAAAAATCCCTTTTTCCAGAGGTGAACGTTTCTGGTGTACTGACCATCACCACTGTCAGGACTCTGACCACCCGAAGCAGCGCAGGGTTTTAGCTCGCCTGGTTTTGGGTCCCAGCCCAACCAGCCGCTCAGGGCACTTCGTGTTCACGCGTCGGGGCGAAACCAGATAAATGAGAGCGCGACCGGCGCGGCTGGTCCCTGGCGTAGCAGCAAAGGGGGATGCGAAAAGACAGAGGCAAGCGAAGAGCTTTGGAACCCGCCGCCCTGACTTCTGGAGAGGGTTTTATCTCCTTAAACCAAACGAACAGATGACACTTGCCCGTGTCGACAAGGGGACCGCGCTTCCCGATGACACCTTATAAACCCCAAGCTCGTCCCTGCCGCGGCAGATGAGCAGAGCTTTTAAGAGGAGGAGATACGGGCTGGGGTCTGGATGTTTAAAAGGCTTTGTGTGTGTGTGCACACGTGTGTATGTGCGTGCGTGTGATAACATGACGAGCCCAAACCGCACCCGAGGCTGCGGCTTC
>NW_010525884.1:0-1458 GCF_000687285.1 Phaethon lepturus | reverse complement strand
GCCCGGCAGCACCCATCCCTGCCCGGCCAGCCACGGCGGGACACCGCAGGCAGGGCGAGAGGGCATCCTCGCTGCCAAGGATTCGAGAGGTTTGCGGCGTTTCCGTAGCCTTTTTGGCCACATCCAGCCTTTTTCTGAAGCTGCTTTCAGAGCTCTAGATGTAATGGATGCACATAACATAAAGCACATCTTAATCAATGTGAGAGATTCTGCTTAAAACCCAATGATTTTGATCTGGAGCCTGACAACGTGGTAATTTATATGCAGTGCAGCATAACCAAAGAGCTTGTTATGCAAACACAGACCACTGATTTGACAAATCTCCTGGAAACAGAATTAATGTCTGTATTCTGTGAAAAGATGTAATTTATTTTAATATTTTAAAGAGAGAAAATTATATATGCATGTATAAGTGCGTATAAATAGAGCTAAGCAGAAATAAACACATATGCACATGCAGATATATATATTTACAAACATTTCGACCCAGCTATGTGAATATACATGAAGTGCAGGGACACCGACGGACGGACGGATGGACGGACGGATACTTAGCGGCTATAGACCATCGTATTTCCACTGGTGTCAATGGGATTATGTTGATTTACTTCGGTTTCAGACGTGGCCAAAAGCAGGTGGTTAATTAGATCCCAACCGATAATCTAGCCTTCCTAAAACGATAGCGAAACGCCGCTGCTACCCGGCGCAGAGCCCGGCCTTCTAACCCCGTCGCTGCAGACGTCGCACCGCTGCGTTAAACGCTGAGATGCTGCATTGGAAACGACCTCCTGGTTATCAGTGGCGTCTCTCCCCGTGGTTATTTATGGGCTGCAATAATATTAGTGTAATATTATTGTTGTCCTTTTTGCAAACGACGCGTTATTTATGGCGATGAGGTAGGAAACACAGGCTGCATAATTGAGGTTTTGATGGAACGAAACATATGTGAGAAATTTCTTAATTTGATTTCAGACACACACAACGTTCGTTACCCAGTCTCCTCATCTTCCCGTCTATTTGTCTTTCTCCATATGGACATATCCATTTATCTACTGCTCTGTTGCTTCCGAGACTCCTGTTTCTCCGGGTTCCGATTTTTTTCTGTTTATGGAGGAGGCAGAAAAGCTGGCGAGAGCCCGGAGGGGCAGGGAAGAGGGATGCAGGGGATGGCCGAGCACGGGGACGGCAAGGGGACGAAGCTTGGAAGATCTGGGGCAGAGAAAGACACCTCCAGGGAAAAGAAAGGGAAAAGGAGCCGAGAAAAAAGGATCACGCGAACTTTAAAATAACCTTCCGACAGCCCGGGACTTGGGCATCAATACAGACGCTTACGACCCCGCTCCGTAAACCGCTGCCTCTGGTTTAGCGCTCGCCCCTCGGGCAGCGGAAGCTCGGCGCGCCGCCGGCAAGCGCTCTCTCGCTCGCTTATCGTCCATGTCTGAGTACTGCGAGCTGCGG
>NW_010525883.1:2261-16308 GCF_000687285.1 Phaethon lepturus | reverse complement strand
GTGGGCGGCTTTTAGACGCTGAATCCAGAGAGGGGAGGCTATGGATCCCTGCTGCCTTCTGGGCTTCCCCGCTCTGAACCGCGCTCCGCAGCCCCAGCCCCGCGCCGCGCTGCTTGCGCGAAGCTCCGCGGCTCCGCAGGCTTTGAAACCGCGCCGGGAAGGTTGAGTCGGGTGCTAGTTCAGAGGAGCACCCAGGCCCCTTGCTTTGCACCCTCCGGCGTGCTAAAGGCAGTTTATAAATACAGTGTGTAATTTACACGCATGATCTGATAGTGCACCCAGTGAGCGTAGGTGATGTGCGGTACGTATGTTGCAGCTGTGGAATTCGAGATCTACTGGATGGTATACAATACTTGCTTACAAAAACTGTCACAGCAAAGTTCCCCGAAGTTAAAATAGCTTCCCAGTCTAAAGGCACCCAGATAATGAGTTTTGTCATTTAATACTGGTAAGTGCTTGGCATTCATTGAGAACTTTTAAACTGTTTGTATTAAGGGCACAGATTCAGGCCTTTTATGTTTCCTCAGGATAATATTATAAACTTTAATTTTTACATGCCTACATATACTTAGAGGGCTTAGGCCTTTTTAAGAGGCAACTATTAACAGTGTTTTTTAAAGCTAGGCAATGTGCTCACTCAGTCCAAACCTGGGAACAAAGGCTGAGGAAAAGGAAGCAAATGTATGCTAGCAATAAAATGCAAAACCTTGGAGGTGACCCATATAAAAATAAAAAGCAAATCAAAAGCAGACTTCTTCCTCTTTCAGTGTCATTTATATTAAATGCCCTAGAGGGGTTTTTAGTTATAAACTGCAAAAGCAAAATTACATATTCCTGCAACTGCTATTGTTTGGGAAAAAAAACCCACAAAACAACATTTATGATTTTTTATAATCAGTAAGAATTAGGTCAGATGGGGTCTTAACCAGAGCCCTGGGAGCTGTACTGGGGTGTACAATTTGCTAGGCCAGCTACTGTCTAAGCATGGATGGGTGGAATTAAAGAGCTGTCACAAGCCAGCTCCAGAGCTGGGAGAAGCAAGAGCATACATATTTATTTAAAGGCTACAGATCAGATAATAACTGGATTAAGAAGAAAAGAAAGAAGGAAAGAAGCCTTTTCCCCTGCTCACATGGTTTATCTGCCAGGAACACTGCTGCTTCCCTACAGCCATCCATGAAACCTGATGCCAGGAACAGGCTCCTCTCCTGCTGTGGTGCTGGGAATATCTGAGTTCCCAGGGCCACAGAGAGGTGGGGGTGACAAGGAAAAAATATCTTTCTAAAATTCATGCTAAAAATAGCATCTCAAAGAAAATGACCTTTGTTGGGACACGAGGGTGAGATCCTGTATTTGAGAGCCTGCCCTGGTCAGTCCAGATATATGATTCCCTTGATACCCCGTTAACCTCCGTGTAGCTAATATTGGAGGAGGCAGGACTGTGGTCCAGCCTTCACTCTCTGCCAGGCCCAGATTCTCACCCTTGCACAGGAGTGGAGGAGCAGCCTTCCTCCACTTCTCCTTCCCTTCTCCCCAAACTTCCCTGAGCCCCCAGGAATGTGAGGGCATTTCTTCTCGTAGGTAGCACACCCTCCCCCATCTCGTGATAACATCATAAAAATCAATGAGAAGCAACTGCTGACTAGTTACCTCATTATTTTATGGAGTTTAAGGTGTGAATGAAAAGCCACCTGAGAAAACTGGACTGGGTCTGAAGAATTCACCTAGCTGATACCCAGACAATATGCAGGGCTTTAGCAGAGCAATTATTGCTTACTAGCTCCCTGTGAGAAATCAAAGGGTTGTCTGAGCGTGCAGTATTTATGAGACTGTAACATATTCTCTTGTCTCGGTGAGGTGAAATACATTTTGGAAATACAGTTTGAGCTAAATCAACTTCCTAATAAAAAATAGAAATACACTTGGTGAATCTTTATGCTAACTCAGTAATTGCTTAAGCCTTGTATATTAAAAGCTGAGCCCTGCTTAGTTTAAGCATCTCCATTGACTCCCAAGGTACCCACAGGAGTATTGAGAAAAGGATGAGAAAAGGATTGCACCCTCAAATAAGGCAAATTTTAGGAAAAGAATCAACTGCTGGAAGGGCAGAGAAAACAGATATAATGAAAACTTGTTATCACAGCAAGGGGAGAGAGAGAACAGGCTAGAAAGAAGAGGAGGGAGAGAGTAGGATGGATGGGAGACAGCATGGCAGGCTGGTATGTGATTCTGGTGGTGGGGTAAGGGAATGAGAGAGGATTTTCTTTGTCCTTAGGCTTTCATTCACAAAATGAGTTTTTAATGGATGACATCCTGTTGGCATGTGGCGGTAAGTAGACTGTATGAGATCCTTTGCTCTGGTTGACAATACCACACTCTTCAGTTGCAAAGGAGTATTTTTGTTTGAGAAGTGGATTTGCTGGGGTGTAGGTGCTAAACCGTTTGGGGTTCTGCTCACCAGGACCACAAAGAGAACTTTTGCTGACAAGAAGGAGGAAAAAAATAGTAGAGGAGGATGCAATCACAAAATATCGAAGTATGTGGTTATGGAAAAGCCTGCTCCAACAGAAAAATGCTGGAAGTTACAGTGGTCAGGGAGCAGCTGGAGAGAGCAACAGACAGCCCAAGTAAGAGAGCACATGGGAACCAGTGGGAGATGAAGCATGAAGAGGAAGAATTTAAATCAGATGAAAAGCAAAGAAGCCCATGCCACTAAAGCTGTTGGTTTAGAGTCATTATTTTGGATTTGCCCTTCTCTTGGCTATTTTTTTTTATTTATCGCTAGCCAGACTCCAGGCATTCAGCTTTACTTACTTGTGTAATCTGCCTTTGCTTGCCTGTTGGTGTTCCCGAATAAGACATGTACAGGGATGAGACGGGAGTCAGGGCTGGGATAAACTGCTTTCGTTCTCCTGTAAAATATCTATTTTAATGCCTTGCAGCCGAAAACTAAACTTGGTATCAGGCAAACCAGATTGAGGAAGAAAATGCTAAAGGATGTTACTTTATTGATTGGGTTAAGCTTAACAATATCAGGAGAAATTATAAGTAGCTTGGCATTGGTCTGCAATTCTGCAGTCTCATGTACCTCCTCACAAATTAGTGCCAAGTGAAATGGAGAAAGGTTGAAGGGTTGGCGCAGGGATATCCCAGTATCACTGCAATTGTTTGCAGGCTTCCACTGATTTGTTGCCCATCATTTTCCCTAATCAGTGGGAATAGGATTATTAGATTAAGCTACAAGTGGTTTAATACCCCTAGATGCAAACTACAGTTAAGTAATAAAGTATTTTTACCATGTAAATGAAAATAATTAGTGGTAAAAATAGCCCTATTTTTTTCATAGGTAGTAAAAATTCTGCAAATCATGCTGTCATTAGAAGCCACTTACAAAGCTGTGACTGCAAACAGTAGCTATATGAGTGATTAGTATCTTGCCTGTGCTCCTTATTTGACAGAACCAAAAATACACCCTTAAAAATACACTCTTTGAATATAGGTTTCAGTCCTTTAAACTGTTGTATAGAAGATGACCCATCCTACATAGAAGCTAATTTGAGAGCTGGTTGTTTTTAATTACAGAAGCAATACACTTTTTTTTTGGTGGTTCATTTGGGTTTTTTTAAAATTAAAAAAACACACAAGAATATTAATACCAGATTTTGAGGCACTCTTAGTATGAAATATATAAAAGGCATCCTCCAAAGGTAGGAAATGCAAAATGAAAGGTGGGAATTCTGCCCGAAAGTTTTGTCTGTAGAGGGGAAGTTGGTAAGAGTCATTCTAGCAACTCTCTCTCTTGAGAATTAGCTCTGCCTTGGGAATAAATATCTTTTTAATAATAAGTCTGGAATTGTGTAACCTTAGCGGCGTCCCAGCAAGGGAGCTGATCCGCACTGGGTGCTGCAGAACACAGCTCGCTGGTGGGTTCTCTGGGGTGCACCAGCCGCCGCTTTACCGGAATTGAGGTAAATACATATTGCAGGTCTCGGGCACTAGAGGGCACAGCCGCGGCTTCCCCGGGCCCTGGGTGGTGGTTAGCATGACTATGAAAATCCTTTTCCTCTTTATCATCGGAAGGTTTTCTTTAAACGTTTGTCTCCTTATATCTCTGCAGCCCAGTATAAAAATAAATTAAATGAAATAAATAAAAGTTTCCTGTGCTGGTATATAATTAGCCCAATTTTCCCTCTGGGTTCACTCACATCATGAGAATAAACTTCAGTGGTTTATACCCTGGAAAAGCACGTTGCTGCAGCACTTGAAGGGAAATCCTGTCCTTGTCACTGTGAGGACAGATAGATTAACGAGTCCGTTAGAGGATGGCATTTCCAATTTTACCGCGATATGACTGCATGTAGCCGTGTTACTACTGATAAAATATTGGTCGCCTCGGTAGAAACAGGGGTTTTATGGCAGAAAATGCAATTAAAAGGTGTCTTAATGGAAAAGGTTCTAAGCTGTGAAGTTTAATGTGCATAAAAATCAGAATAAGGCAACATTATAAATTTTCTCCAGATGGAATTATGGTCTCAATTTTGAGAAGTACCTGACCATTCCCGTTCTCATTACTATTACTAGGGATGACTGCATAATCCACTTTACAAACCCAGCATCATTGCATCAGGACTAAATAATACAGCCAAAAGATACAGCTATTCTGTCGTGGCTAGGGTGGTGCTTTGTTTTGGTAGCCAACCTGGAAGCACTGGCTGGGGAAGAGTCATTATTGTGCCGCCTGCTTTTCTTGCTGCTTTGCGCTTGACAAAGCGTCGTTCATCATGCCTTGCATTCCAATTTTTCCTTGCATGTTTTCCAGCTCATCATAACATAATTATGTTTCTGTTTCTTCCAGCCAGGGGCCGATACTTTCTTTTACTAAGACAGCAGCTGCACTGCACAACCTTGATGAATCCCCATAAGGGTAGATGTGTCTGTGGTGCTTGTTTCTGCCTCGGCAACCCAAATGTTCAAGCTCTTTTTTTATGACAAATGCTGTTCTAGAACGCACCCAACCCCGATGCTTTCGTAGCATTTCTCAAAATGAGGTTTTATATTGTCATTTAGACTTGGGAATATTAAACATCCTGGCTGGTTTGTAATTTTAAAGGCTTCTTTTGTAACATCTCTTTTTATAGCGTTTATAGGTTCATAAACACTGAGACGGAATTTGAGAAGGCCATAGTTACTGATGTGCGGTTTATTTTTTGAACTAAATTGATTTTATGCGTGAAAATCAGGACAATTCGGAGATCTGCTTTGTGCTGCTAAATAAAAGGCATCTTAGGGGAGCCGTCGTGGTGCAGGTGCATCGCTCCCTGCTCGGCCGCGGTTGGCCCCGCCGCACCGCGGCGTCCAGGCGGTGACACCAGCCTCGCCTATGGAGCGCATCAACTGGGAGCGACGGACAATGCCGTAAGCGACACGCAGTGGTTTTGTTATTGCTCACCGAGATACTTTATTGAGCTCGAATTTGGTACTTTAAACCTGAGGTTTCGAAGTGCTTCAGAAAGGCAGGGCAAAATGTTTATTTTACAGGGGGAAATGAGAGCAGAGGACAGTAGGGCTCAGTAGCGGAGGCAAGCTGAGGGCAGAACCCATTCCTAATGCTCCTGGTTCTCTTTACCCAGTTGTACCATTACTAACTCCCATCTCACCTCGAAAGCTATCCGTCAGAGCACTGTGAACAGCTGAAGCAGTAGCTTCTTTCGACGTTAAAGATTACCCACATTTTCAAGTACAGGAAATATCATGTCCCGAACCAACCTGCAGCCTGGATAACCACATTTTTCAGGGCAAAGTTTTCCCTCCAAACTTGCTTTCTGCACTGATGCCCTGGATGTTGTTACTGTTGATGATCATTTGAAGACTGGCTGTAGTTATAGATAAAAGTTACCATAATTCTGTGCACGGAGGCAGGAGTTTTAACTCATACGATCAGTCCTGTTTACATCTGTACGCACCTTGAACTAAGGATACTTTGGGATATTTGAGCATGAGTGTGTATGGAGCAACTTTTTAATTCTGTCCATCACATCGGTTACCAATGTAATTGCCCGAAAGGCCCTTAGGTGTTGATGGAAACTGTACCTGCCCAGCCAGGGCTAACTGCATCTTCCACCCGTGAACGGTGAGTATAATTCTGCGGTTGCTAGAAAAGGTAGCAGGCTTGTCGTTTTGGACGTACAGTGAACGTATGGCTCGTGAGAAGGCTTTGCCTTGTGCTGTTTCTTCCTTATTACCCCATGGCAAAGTTGGGCAGATTCTGCTCAGATATATTTTAGCTTTTTTTCTCGTTTATCCTCGGTTTCTTTACCCAGTCCACTCACACAAGTTCAGTGTAAGATGTGCATTTTCTTTCTGATTCATGTACAGTAATTACTTCCTAACATCTGCCCGACAGATTTTGTAAGAAATGTAACTCTGCAAATATTAAGAAAAAAATTAATGTATGAAATCTTTGAAATCTCTATTACTGGGGTTTGTTATCCACAGCTGACTGGATTCATTCCCAGCCAGGAAGCTGGTTCAGCAAAACAGCTGCATTAGTTATTTAACTGGAGGTCTGATTCTGCTCTTGCTCACACTGATGTACTGGAGAAAATAAAGACATTAAAAATTAAATTTAAAAAAATTAAAAAGAAATTAAAAATTAAAGAAATTAAATAAAAAAAATAAAGAAATGAAGAAATGCGTGTTGGAGAAAAAGTAAGCATTATGGTGTGGACCAACAAGAGAATTCTAGCAGATACTCTGCCACCCTGGTACAGGTGTTAGGCAGCATCTTCATGTCTCACAGAAACCTTACACCAAACACGCTGCGCACTCCTGGGAGCGTTCTCCTGTGTATATGTACTGTGGTAGCACCAAGCGGCCAGCAAAATTAAGGCCCAGTTGTGCTCAGTGTTGCATCCTAATACCATGAATTCACATGAGACTTATTCTGTACTAAGCACCACATTCGTTACTCTTTGCATCTGGTTCGTAATTGTTCCCTCTCAGTTATTTAATTTTTACGGTATCTGCTACAGTTTACTTTATACCTTCTAGGGCAGGAAAACCCTCACTGGTTTTCCTCCTAGGCTGAATTAATGCATGCAATCAGGAAAACCCACTCACTGGTTTTCCTCCTAGGCTGAATTAACGCACGTAATAATTAACCCTGAAGTACACTTTGAGAAAGGGGATGTCAAATGAGGAGCATTGCAATGAAAAAGGGGACAGAGCATCCATAGGCAAAGCTTTTCCTATAGAAGATAACAATGCTATATCTCAGGAGAGCAAAGGGTTGTTACCACAGCCTCATGTGCTCTAGAGAGGGACATTTTCAATCCTCAAAGCCTTTAACACCCTTTGTATTTGATCTTACTGTAAATTAGCAGCATGTGCTGTTAATAACATGAAGTTGCATTATCTAAGAGTTCAGCCCCCCAACACTCATCCTGTTTCCTCTAACACAAGATATCTATTACGTCTTGGCTACAGTCTTTGATTCTCATGTAGCAAAGGTATCTGTGGTTTTGTTTATGCTTTGGAGCCAGGAGCATCTGCAGTTGCTGCGGGCTGGTAACGGCAGTTCGGATCCTGTTACCGACCTGTTGGCAGGGCTTCCGGAGCTCCTGCACGCAGGAACCTGCCGGTTCACAGCACTACGCTTTGATACCAGCATGTGTTCCTTATTTTCAATTGTTGATTTTTCCTAGCGCATTACTGAATCTTCTCTGAAGTTACAGTAACTTTTTAAATGGAAATCTGAGGTTTGGAGATGTTACCCTTTCAGGCACAAGAGGAAACACTCAGCTCCTGGATGTAAGTACCTGCATGAAACTCCATCATCCCCCGACCTTGGGAGGTTTTGAGGGAGAGGACGGCAGAGGGAAGGCTGCAACATTCAGCACCTGAGCCAGAGAGCACAAAGCATCTCTTCCCCTCCTGTGCTGGGAAATGTGCATGAGATGCTGAGCAGCACCCGTGTCCTCCGTCCCACCCCGAGCCCCATGCCCAGCGCCTCAGCACCCACAGGGATGGGATTACAGCAGCATCTATGCTTTGGTTTAAAAGAAGGACAAACTCCTAGCCTTTGATGTTGTGGGGCTCAGTCTGAAGCGAGACGGGGTCCTCTTCATGAGGATGCGATGTCTGCCTGAGTCCATACTTCCCTCTGCCATCCAGTTCAGGCACGTACCCCAGACCGCACCCCAGCAGGATAGGTCTCTGCCATGGCTCATCTGCCTCCACCTCTGCCCCCAGATTCAAACTTCTTCAGCAATCCATTCTTCAGCAAACAAGGGTTTCTGGGCAAATCCAGGAAGACCAGAAAGATGTCCTTCTGCTGCTTTGAAGTGTGTAAGCATGAGCGATTCGTTCAGCACAGCACCCCTGGGCCATTCATGTCTATCTGATGATCAAATATATTTTTAATTATCAATCTGAGGTGATTTTGTTTTTCACTAGGCAACACCCAGCTGTATTGTAAGAGCTGTTGGGAGTGAGCCAGAGAATTTGGCAGCAAGATATGGAACATTTGGGCTTTCGACACTTAGGAACATATGGAAAGAGGTTTGGAAGATTGCCACGTGGGGTGTAGCTTGGAAGATGCTACATTTCTTCATCCTTTCTTTGTGGACAGAAGTAGAAGAAATTTTACTTTTTTGAAGATCCTAATTCCCATTTCCTTTTCTATGTTGTACTGCTGCTCTAGAATAAACCACTATGCTCAGTTGCAAGGTCTGAGCAAAATCAGCTGCATGTTTATGGGCAACTGTAGATGGGTAATTAAAAGAGTGACAGCATTGCAGATCTTTCCAAGTTTTTACCTCCTAATTCATGAGATCCCTTGCAGATGAACTCACAGAGCTGGTCTGGTGACTCAGATCATGGGATGAAAGAGGATATCTGGCGCCTGGCTCGAGTCAGGATGTGTGCCATTTACTAAGGTCTTTGAGGATAAGTCCCTGCTAGGTGGTTCATCCTTGCTCCCTGTGACCATCTATTTCCCCATCACCTTGACACCCATGGATGGACAGATCGTTCAGGCTGCCTGTCTGCCTCTGGGCCACAGATTCATCATGTGGGTTGGAGCTCCAGCACTACACTACAAATGCCAGCCACGTTTGGGGCAGCAGGGCATGGGAGAGAGGAGCCATCTCCAGGTTAACGCTCAGGACTGGACATGTACTGGACATGAACCAGCATCATCTTCATACCACTTTAGGGACAGATGCCTCATGCCCAGGATGGAAGAAGTCCACGTCTCTCACAGTTACTGCCTCGGTCAGAAAAGCCATGCATAGTTTGCTTCATATTTGGTAATTCGTTCACCATGACCACTGCATAAGAAAGGGGGTTTTAAATGCTTTTTTTTTTTTGTGGCACAGTTGTGCACCAGGTTGGGGGGCTGCAGCAAATGCAGAATTTATTGGAATACACAAACCTGGATATCCTCCTTAATTTGCACAATTGGCACACAGGTCCTGCAGCTTAGTGAATACTAATTAATCTCTCCGACTGGTAGGAACTCATCATCATCATCCTGGTTTAGCGATGAGGGACAAAGACCAAAGAGTTTCAGAGGCTTGTACTGGGTGACAGATAAAGTCACAGCAGCCAGAATTACAGTCGTCTTTGGCGTCCTGAATAGTAAATCACCCAAGTTTGCCAAGACTCCATCTGAACAGCAGGATGGAGTCATTTTGGGGCTTTTCCCTCAATCCCTGTCCCCAATAGCTCAGTTCAGGGCAGGCTGCAGCTCTCATCCCTCCCACGTGCTCGGGGCTCCTTTCCTCGAGAAGGAGCAAGAGCGATGGGGAGGAAGTGTATGCCAGCTCTGCCTTCAGCAGGGAGCTGGAAACCAGCCCGGGTATGCATTCACTTCTGGGAATTGGGAAGCACTTGCCAGCCTTGCGTTTTGGTTATGGTCTGAGTGTTTCTTGCCCACAAATTCACTGTGGTTTTTTTACTTGCATTTTCATGTGACAGTTTGTTTCAACACACGCAGCCAAATAATGACTGGACAGTGCAAGTTCCTGTTATTTCTTTGCCAACGGCATGCCGGGAGTCACTACGGTATCCCAGGTTATCAAAGGGATAAGTGAAGGCTAAGGAGGTTACATCCAGGGATAGGAAATGAGGATGGAGGAATTGGTGACCAGAGCAGAGGAAAGAGCATCTCCTCCAAAGGAATTCAAAGACCTGTGGCAATAGTTCTCCAGGACTGACCACGCAGGTCAGGAGAGCAAAAAGATAGGCAAATGTATCCAAATCACTTGAATGGGATTTACTTTAGAATGAAACCTCTGCATTTCTGAATGAAACCTGGGAAAGATTGGGTGAGTCTGGAGCATTCCTCAGCCTTATATCCTGTGGCTGCAGCGTTTGTGAGCCAGCTAAAATCTGATTTAGAATGGGTTTGATATTTTGCTGCTTCTCACAGAACATACCCTGAGAAAGACATTACAGTTATTTCTACTTTCTGTGGCCATAACGGCACCAAGTTCTGCTATTCTGAGTATGCGCTTCCCTTCTGGAGTTTCAATTTTGGTCTCCGTTTAGAAATTTTTGTGATCCTAACACAGTTATATCAGTAGTTTTCGTAGAGAGATTAAAAAGGACTAAAACTAATGTACAGAACAGCATTTCTACAAACCCCATCTTTGCTTCTCCATTCCCATCTCTACTGTTCTAAAGGGAGAAAAAATCCTCTATCAGCCCATTCCTTCTGCCTGGTTAACTGCCGGTTATCACACGTCTTCCTTCACACTATTACAGTTTCATTTCCAAAGAAAAAAACCTGATGAATGTTGAGCTCCTGGATTGTGGCATCACTGCAAAAAGAATCAGGTTTCTTTTTATACCAAAGGGCCAGCAGCACCTCCTTACTCAGGCGGTGTGTTCACTGGAAATCAGCAGATATTTTGCCTAAAAGCGTCCGTCGGTCAGTATGAGGCAGTAATAAGTGCTTCTCAGGGGATCGGGGCAAACGCCTGGAGAAAGACTGTAGGTGCAGTTAGACGCACTGGTGAGTAGTTGACTTTGGGGGCTTTCTTTTGCCCCTTTTTTTTTTTAAGATCATCTCAATTTGATGGATTTAAAAGACACAAAGACCTACAAATTAAGCAACACCTAGCTCCTAATGTGTGAAACTGTAATTTGCATACATCACGGCAGCTGCTGAGCCGGTCCTTATTACCTCCGCTGGAGTGTTAATTTAGCCACAACTTCCTCATTTATTTAAATGAAAAAGCAGCGGGTGGCTGGCATGCCACATTATCAGTCAGGCAACCTGGGAATCAGGTTGACAGAGCCAGAAAGAGATTTCAATTCAGAGGGACTGCAGGGGTGCTGCCCTCCGGACCAGTGGTCATAGGCAAGCTCAAGATTGCCCTTGGTTGGCTCTAAAGGTCAACACTTACCCTAAGGAAAAAAGAAAAAATCAGTGTCGTATTTGGACTGGCATAAGAGAATAGATAATAGGATTAAACTGGAAATCTCTCTCTGTTTCTGTTTTTTCTCTCCCTATGTATCCAAACTGGTGCTGTATAGATGGATACGATAACCAAAAAATCATGACTGGTCCTAACATAATACAAATGGAATAATCTCCATTTGTAGAGCACCTAGTGTGCTGTGGTCCAAACCCACCATCAGGGCCTGAACGCAGTCCGGCGCTCTGCCCCAGTGGGAGGATGCCAAAGCCGCCACGGGGGACGTGCCGGGAGGAGGGAGCAGCGGTGGCGGCGAGCGGTGCCGGAGCCACCGCCGCTGCGGCCAGCCTGGAGGCGCTTCCACACACGGCTGGGGCCAAGCGGATGAACGGGCACCACGGAATTACTCGTGTGCGGGAGGGAAAGCAAACGTGAGGTACTAGTGCCCAAATCAGAGGCTGCCTCACTCTCCGGGAAAAGGGGCTGCGGAGCCCCAAGGAATTCCTGAGCCAGGAGGAGCGAAGAGCAGTGGCCACGCTGGGGAGTCACCCGTGGGCACGAAGCCAAGCATGAGGTTCTCCTCTGCCACGCTACCACGTTGTGCCACCGTTCAATGACACGTCTGTGTAAAACTACGTATTGGTCAGAACCAGAGCAACGCTGCGAAACCACGGCAAGAGGGACAGAGGAGGTGAGTTTAGTTCGGCACGTCGGTTGCAATGTTTCAGCGGCAGCAGAGAAAACCTTGGAAACTGGTGGGTACGCTTGGAAACTGGTGGGACTTTTACCTAAAAAGGGGATGTTTTTCCAATAGGTGAATCACTAGCAATGGAGATTTAGAAGGGAATGTCTATGTTCGCAAAACACCAGAAGGGACCGAATGACCGGTGCCAAGCCAAAATGATTCTAAAACATTAAATTCGACACATATTTCCTAAACACTGATATAATCACATCAAATGTGTCTCTTCTGTCTCTGACACCTATTTCTTATCATTGTTTTAAAATATACTGTGTTAAGAGATCACCCATTTGTGGTGTTATCACAGGTATTTTTCCCTTTGCCATTAACTTAACGAAGTTCAGCAAAAACTTTTCTCTTCGCCCACTTCTCAGCCATTCATTTTTATAATTAAAGTCACCATGACAACAGATAATGATATCAGAACAAAGGGGTTATGACTTAATTACATGAAGAAGGTGAAAACAGGGTTGGCTTACAACAGAGAAAGCTTTTAATTCTAGAAAAATTATCGGGGACCTGATTCACCGCTGTGATACTCCGATTGCGCAATTACAAAGCGCTGCTGAGAGCTGCCCAGCGGTCGCCTGGCTGCAAGATGGGGTGTCCCGATTAATTCAGCAAAGTGCAAGAGAAATATTCAGAATTTGTCTTAAAAGCACTGGTTGGTGTTTTTGTGAAACAGCCTCATTATAGAAATTAGCTGAAGAAACACACCCATAAAGGAAACATGATTATTATTATGGTAGCAAAGTGGTTTCATATAAATAAAATGTATGACATAAACACTTTATGTTAACCATCATGGTACCATAAATTGTTCCACATAACAGGAGAACAAGGCAATTCAGGGGATATGGTCCGTTTTTATCACAGCTGTGGCATTTCATCAGTTCACCGTTCCATCTCGGCTTCTGTGAAAGCTATAGTACCAGACTGGATATTTTTATTTCTAAGATAAAGCCGTACTTGTAATGAGAACAATCTGGGAGTTGAGACAATACAAATCTTTGTAATCTGATCTATCGAATTTTCTGACATTGGTAAACTTTAGTCACTTTGATTCTTTTTTTCCTAGTTTTGTTCATAAATTATATGAAATATGCTTTTTAAAATGACGTACATCTTAATTTTCCCCCTAAAACCAACAAACTGCTATTAACAGTTGAACATTCCTGAACACTCCCCCCACAGCTTTTAGAAAAACTATGTAATGAAACCATCAGACTGAAAATCTAGATAAGGAAATACATTTCATTTTCAATTTTATCAGAAGCTATTATGATCAATCAACCAATTAGTAGAGCAAATAAATAAATTAATGCCAGTTAAAAAAGGAAATTCCAAAAAACCCTTAATGTCTTTCTCAACTAAAAGTATAGGCTCAACATTAATCAATTTTATAACCCTCATTTTTGCTTAAGCTTTTTTCCATCTTTACTTAAACATATGGAGATATAAATAGCGTATTATGGCCCTCTCTATTCCCCTTTAATTTACAGAGTACAAGATCCGCAGCTGATGTAAATCAGTGCAGCCCCACTATTCTGGACCAATCTAGTGGATGTGTTTCTGATTTACATCAACACAAACAAGAACGTAGTCAGGCCTTATGTCTGATTAAAAATATACAGGTGGCACTTAGATTCGATCAGGGATTCTTATTTTATGCACAACTTCAGCTCTTAGCAATCTAGTAAGGGCAGGACAAACAGTCTGGGGAGATGCCTCTCAGCTGGAGAGGCAGCGACCTTGGTTTTGCGAGTGACCTGGATAGGGCCGGCGAGCGACAGCATCTCCTCTGGTTTGGTACCCAGACCTCGGGGCGGGGCGGGGGGGGGGGAGGCCGCCTGATCACCGCCTCCGCCGCTGGAACCTCCCC
>NW_010525883.1:0-2135 GCF_000687285.1 Phaethon lepturus | reverse complement strand
GCCTGCTGCTTTTTAGCAGGGAGGCTGGCAGGGGCGGGCCAGGCAGCGTACGGGCAGGGGGGAAGGAGAGCGGCACCGGTGCCAGTCGGCTGCGTCCTAATGTGCCCCTGTGCATGATGACATTAAAGCAGCTCCTCGACCCAGCCAGGAGCCCAGCGGGGCTATTTATAGCCCTGGCACCTCGCTGCTCGCCAGAAGCTCTGTGCTGCTGCAGACCCGTTTCCCTCTCCCACGCGCGCTCTCCGAAACCTGCCGCTCCCGCCGCCGGAAAGGTACACTTAAATCGCAAGGAGAAGGGAGTTCGGCGCTGAGACGGACCCGGCGTGGCCGCACCAGGGCCAGGCTGCTTCGGGGCGCTGGCTGCGGGGGACGTTTGTGGGCAGGGGTGCTTGGGTGTATGTCTTGGGGGCCCCTTGCTGATGCTGGGGAGGGGGCCTATACACAGCCATACAGGGTCAGCTGCCCGGCTGGGGAGGCTGTAGGACCCGCTGCTGGTGCCCAGGTTGAAGCCCTCTCAGCTTGTACAGTGCCTGCTTGTTCAGTTCGGAACGGAAATGTAAGAGGTGAATTACAAACAAAGTCAGGATGGGAACCCCCAAACAACATCGAACTTGGGGTCTGCTTGTGGCTGTACGGGGGCTGCCAGCAGCGTAGAAACAGGGTCAGCCTGCGGATGGAGAAACTTCCGTGTCTGTGCACGGGGAACACCTTTACGTGCTCCACAAGCCTGCAAACATCTGGACTTGTGTCCAGCAAGGAAGCTTGGAGAAGCTCTTGCTTCTCCCATCAAGGTAGCTATACGTGCCCAGGACTGATCCTCACCGGCAAGAGGCCGAATGCTTTTAATACGAGGGTTCAGTGGGGACTGCAGATTTAGTAAGTATTAAGTACATGTGTTAGAGCAGGGGCCATTTTGGAGGCAGTGCTGTGCTGTTGCCATGGGTTGCTATGAATTTTCTTTTCTGCTAGTATGGACATACCCAGATATTTGCTTGATACTGATTGAAACCGAAGCTAGAGAAATTTAAGGGGAAGGACTTGAACAGTAACTAATGGAATGCTGACATCAAGTTATAAGGGTTTACAACTTGCATTTTAATTTCACTGCTGAGTGACAGGGATATTAAAGCTTTCATACCAGCATTTGCTCACCAAAAGAATACATACTTCAGAGTTTTATGTAACTATCAGCAGTTAGAGTTCACAATCTTTTCTGTTGTAAAAATGCAAATAGAACCTAGTTTGCACCAAATTATTAAATTTTGTTGCTTTTAATTGTGGCGTAGTCCAATTTATACAGTATGATACAATTGTCCCAGAAAATAAGCCTTGCCAGTTTTTTAGATAAATGCAAAAAGAGAAACCTCTAAGACCTTTACCAGGCTGCTTAAAGAGCTACTGAAACACGTTTTAGAAATACATTTTCCGTCTGCTGGCACCTATCATTGGATACGTAAAAAAACTTGTGCATCCTCCTTCTGAGAATGAGCACTTTGCCATTTCAATTAGTTTTGATATGTAAGAAAACTGATCTGCAGATGTGAACTGTAAAAGAAATTAACCCTGTATGTATATATTTAGCTTATATTCTTCTCATGCAATTAAAGCACAGAATTGGCTCCGACTGGGGTTTGTTTATAGGCATTTGTTTGTGAACAGAGCCACGTCCGTTTTTCTACTTAAGTCGTGGGATTCTTTTGACTGACTTCACTGAGCTTTGAATTGGAGTAAGATTAAGGTCAGGTGAAGGCATATTTGAAAAGATGGCTCACAAGGTCTTTCATTTGCAGCTGCTTTGATATTTTTTTCATGAATCTATAACAGTTTAAAGAAAAAAAAAAAAAGCCTGGTATTTGCTGAGATAGGATCAATATTAATCCAATCCCACATCTAGGCCTCTGTCTTGGCAGTAAACGGAGCTCAAACTGTCGAATCTTTCCAGAATCGTAAACTACCCGAAGGCTTTGAAAACTGATCAAAGCACCTTCAGGTCTCCAATGGTCAAACGTGTTTATGAAGCTTTGCAGACTGCTTAAAATCTCCCATTAGGTGTCAAGCTTCTCCTGGCCCAAAGAGCCTTGATAACTCCCGTTTTATTTTTATCTTAAATGAAGGGCCACAAAATGAGAAAGAAA
>NW_010525882.1:13616-21717 GCF_000687285.1 Phaethon lepturus | reverse complement strand
GATGGGGCCCTCTCTTCCCCTCAGAAGGGGGCTGTCTTCTATCCTATTACACAATTTAAAAAAACAAGCAAGTAAGCAGGGAATTGTTCATCCAAAGAAACATATGTAGGAATGAATATTGTACAAAAATACACTATAACATAAATATAGATCATATCTTACACAGTGGAATAACTTTTGAGTAAGTATACTGTAAAGCTAGTTTTGGTCAAACAGCTAGGGAATCAACAAAACATCACAGAAAAAAAGCTGAATCAAACCTTTCTCTTTCTATGACTAGAACCAATCCGTTACAAAACATATTCTAAATAGATGTAAAATCTGCTTTTAAAAACACCTTAAATGGTAATACTTGTAAGTATTTCACATATAACTCACTTCTCTAAGGGTATTTCTAAATCCCTACCAAGGTTAACACTTACTGAGTAAATATGCGTTCTTTAGACAGATGGGACAAAACGTTGTGTGCAAGCAAGAGGAATTTCTGTTATCTGGACTTTATTTCACTGCTATCTGTTAATGCTGTCAGCAAGTTTCCTCATTAATCATAGTGTTCCTTCCTCTTTAATACAGACACTGTCCAAAAGGATCTCATGACAGCTTAGTGAAAAATTCCTCTTCACATATTTAGATGAAAAACGTGATGTCTTTTTTCTCACATTGGTTCTTTTTGTGGTGGCTTTCTGTAAGATGCAATGCCATAATTTATACTTGTCTTATGTAATCATCAATCCAATCATTGGCATTATCTGTGCTCTTTAATATAATCCATAATTTATGAGGCCCCCTGACATCAGAGAGATCACATTTTGAAGTAGTCCAAAACAAAACATCCCTCACTTCATCACTCAGAATTTGGGAACAACTTTCAGTTTTCCAGGCTTTTGGGATAGCAAGGATCTAATTGACACTGAAATGAGTCATAACTCTCAGAAAGTTCTGTCCTGTAAGATTGAGAGAAGTCAGTGTGAGCACTTGAAAGTTAGCTTGAATGATTAATAACACCTTTTTATAGTTAGTAACAGCTTTTTCTTCCAGGTGACACGTTAGCTTAATTTTAACAAATAACATCTTTGCTATACACTGTATTCCCAAGATATCACAGCTATATTTTATACCACTGCCCAAGTGGCTAGAAAAAGACAGAGACTTTTAGGACTTTTTTAATAGAACTAGCAAGTCTCTTCCCACAGAATTATTTAACTTGGTTCTTTTCCTTGTACTACTGAAAAGTGATATGCAAAATCTGTCACTTCTGCAACTTGGAAATTTCTGTCCAGCCTTTATTCTTCCTTCATTAAAGTAAAGAAAGAAAATGAGGTGACTAGTTTTGAGGACTTTTTCACCCACAAATGACATGATTCCTTTCTTTGTCAATTTCTACAATGCTTAAGCATATTAATTTTTACCTCCTTGGTGACATTGTGCTGTGTAATATGACGGTAAAAATACAATAGATTTGTCCTACTCATAGACTCGGATACACATGCTGCTACTGTAAAGTGATACTTTTTCCCTCAAAACATTCATTCCACAGCAGTGCTCCAGCATCTCAGTAGCCCCATTACCTTGTATAGTTGCATAAGATGCATTCAGGAGGAGGAGTAGCCAGTGTCTGACTTTCCAGGCCATTCTTTTCCTGAGCAATGGAGATGCCATAGATATCACACAGATAAAATCACGTCCCATGCCACCATCATTTTCTTTTGACTTTTACTTTAAATCTCCTCTGCCTTGCAAACAAATTTTTTCATTTCTTTTCATCATGTTTCAGAAAAACATGAGAAGAGGACTATTGTTCCTTTTAGAAAATAAATAAAATGACAATTTAGATCCAGACCTTATAGGTTACTTTATGTGTTTGAGGCTGTTATTACCTGGGCCCATCACACTTTAAATGAAGCATCTACACTGAGCATAATCTATAGAGATATTGAGTAGATGGTTGCCTTGGCAACAGATATAAAGTTCAGGAAAAAACTTCCTCTCCACCACTGTTTTCTTTCATTGCTTCTCATGGTCACAAAAACTATATGCTTTTAAGATTTAACTAACTGCAATGTAATGGAAATCAAGTATACTAAACCAGCATTTTTTAGCAAAATGGGATGTCTTGCCATAGATTCAAATAAAATACAGTTTGTGAAAAGAAGTTATCTGCCAAAATTGATGATTGGGCGTAAGGGATACAAATGCAATTGCAGTTTTGTGCCTCTCTTCACCTTGGGGAAAAGTGTCTTTGTCTGACAATTACACAGAGAATAATTTACAGCATTTACCCATATTAAAATTTAAAAAATAATATTCCTAACATAGAAGCTGGACTTCTAAACTAAAAACATCCTCTTGGTCTAATATCTATTAGTTACTTGATGAAGTCAAGGACTTTCAAGGTCAGCCTATTAATCAATTTTATAGGATCGGGTTCACCTAATTTTTTATGTAGTCTTGTATTCTATTTCAAATATAGTAATTTACAACTTATTACTCTAATGAAAAGACTAAATGTTTATGCTGCTTCAGGAGAACCATTTCACAGTACATTAACAGTGTTTATATTGGAATCAACTGGAGCACTGCATTTGTCAGTCCATGGATACGTGCAAATTTATGTGTGCGTAGTGTAGGACGTAACAAATTAATGACTTCTTATGCCTGTCAGGCTCTGAAATCAAATTGGCCAATGAATCCTGATTGTCTCTCCTTTCTTTTAGGCAACAGAAAATATGTCTCACCTGATAGCCAATTTCTTTTCCAGAGTATTCTTTCTGTGATTTGTAGAGGAATTATCATGAGATTGCACACTTCCTGCACTGTCACACAAAAAGGACACTAAATCCACAGGAAGAAAGGGATTATGTACTCCCTGACACTCCACTGTAGAAATCCTCCCAAGTATTACTTTTTAAAAAACTCAGTTAACTAGCTAAGTTAACTAGCAAAGGAAAACCCTTGCTTTGGTGTTCTTATGTCATTGTAAACCTGAAACTTGGAAAGTGATGTTCTATCTACGGGAAAATATTACAAAAAGTGAAAGTGAAGTGTACTAAAGAAAAAGAATGGACATTAGTGCATTATTCTAATGAGGGAAAATTGGCATTTTTTGAGAGTGGTTCACTCAGCATACTGTTTAATCCTGGAGTTTCATTCAACCTCAAATTATATACAAATTTAACTCAGATATGAAGAAGAAAATAATTTTAAACAGATTCACAAAACAGTACTATTGAAAACCATTTGTCTCAAGACAAAGAACTCCCATGTCTCAGGAGTATGCTATAGTCCTAGGTTATAGGCTTGATTTAGGTGTATCTTTCTCAATTCATATCAAGGCTGTATCACTCTTAATAATATTTAAATTTCCTTAAGGTGGAAGACAGAGAGAATAACAGTGACTGTGATGTTGCTTCTATTAATGTTTTAATATTATTCTGTGCAGGAGGAGAGGCATTTAAACAGGAAAGATTGCTACAAACACACTGCGGAATAACCTATACCCTGTGCATTTTCTTTAAAAATGTAAAAGCCTGATTCAAAGTCTTGTTCTAAAATAGACAAAAGAGAGTAAACTCTGTAGAACGAATAAGCCACTCCTCTTCCTCTCCAAAATACTCAGAATTTACCCTTGGAAAGATTATATTTCTCATCTACCCAAATCAAATTGGGACTGCAAAATGGATAAAGCATATATTTTTTATTTTACAAAATGTAAGTATATCAGTTGGAAATGAGAGGGAAAAAAAAAAAACCCTGTACATTTTAACTGACAACAGAGAACCAATAACGTGAAATGATTCTGAAAATGCAAATGAATTCTCAGATGCATAAAAGCATTTCCAACAGAAAAAGATAATCAATTTGTTCAAAACAATAGGGAAATTTCTTGTGAATTTCTCAGGAACTAGTAAGACAAAATGGTTTGTAGAGTGACTAGACATGGGAGACATCTTTTTAAGAGAAAGTATGACGTTGGCCCAAGAATAAATGGATTTAAATGTGTTGTTGGTCTAGGAATTAGAAGCACTATTGTGAGGGTAAGATAAGTGAGATCCTGGAGTGCCTTCTGAAAGTGGCTAACTTGGAGGTATTTGAGGTGGGAAAAGCAGTGACTTCTTGCAAATTTTCAAGGAAAAATAATAACAGTTTATAAAAAGATGTATACATATACATATACATATACATATACATATACATACAATGTATAGTTGCTGCAAAGTAGTTATGCTTGCGTTTCCGTTTTCCCACAGCCAACCAGAAAAGAACAGAAAACAGAGCTGGTTTTAAGAATATGCAGTTACCTAATGTTCTCTGCTGAATGATTCCATTTCAGGTTGTATTATCTTTTAGTGAATTCAGTGAGCAATCTTGGTTTATTTGGATTTTTTATTTGTAAAATTCTTCAATTTCCCTTTTTATGTGTATTGTTATGATTTAAGTATTTGCAGAGGGAGTTGCACACGTTCAGGGAGCACACAATGAGAAACAAATGGAAAGGTTTCAAATATGGTAAAATGTTCACTGTTGCCTTCACCTATATGGCAACTTGTATCGTGTAACTCCTTATCACAGGATTCACTAGTAATTAGTTTATACATCTGTGAAGCTAAGTAGCCCTACAGAGATATTAAGTTCCCACATTTTCTATTGATACTAAGTGGAAGGTACTCAGTCTCTGAAAGGACTGAAGTCATGATGGTGAGACCTATTGATATATGCAAACCAAACAATCCTAAGCAATTGGTTTAAAATAGGAAGATAAACACTTTCAAAAATTATTTTTATTTTTTAATCTTTGAGTTAATCCGGTGTGTTTGCCCAGCATATTTCCATTTGAAATATATGACCATTTCTGTGGTCCTGAACAGAAAACTGGACAGAGGAAGTAAACTATCACACAAAATATTTAATAAAATTAAACTAACTTATCAAATTAAGAGAAAGGAAATATATATGAAAGTCTTTACATAAAGAAAATCAAACCAAAGGGAATGGCTGCCTAAATTGCTGCATGGATGTTAAAACTCCAAGTAAAATCCGTTGCTGTAATAGACCTTGAAGAAACAATTCTATGAAAATGTGTGATGCCAGATAGAGATGGGCCCTGGAAAAGTCAGAGGTGAAATAAGAAAGCAAATTAAGGTTTTTCTTCTAAATGAGAAGAAGTATTCAGATGTTAATAAGCAGAAACAAGAAACACTGAGGGGAAAATGAATGCAGTATTTGTGCTGGTAGTTAAAAGAGGAATGAGGTTAGAATAACATAAAGAACAGGACAGAGACAATATGATGAGTATTTACAAAGCCAAAAATAAATTGAATGTGTGATCTTTGGACAAAGCAAATATGCTGCCACAAGAACCTTGAGGAGTACGGTCAAAATAACTTACATATTGGCAAAAGCAAAAAAGGAAACAAATCAATCACATTCTTTTGATTCCATGGTTTGAAGGGAAATGTGATGTGCAATGTTCGGGTGGGTTGTTACCTATCACACAGCAATTCCCTCTGAGATATTGTTGAGTGAGAAAGGATTGACAGTCCTTCAATGCTTATACAAAAAAATAGCTGTCAGAATGTATTGGTGTCAACATAAAGCTTGTGAAAAAAAATCAAGGAAATTGAGGAAAGGAATAAAATAAAACTCATTGATGTTACTGAAACAGGTTGCACTTTCCCCTAAGCACCTCTAAACACAAAGGTACAAATCTCAAGACCTACTCCAGACTCCTTTTTCCCAGTCTTCTCCTATAGGAGATTAGTCCAACATCCTTTAGGAAAACCTGTGTCACTGGATTTCTGAGTGTATTGCATTTGCATGATGAGGAAAAACCAAAAAAAAACCCATTGACCAAATAGGAAATACAAGCAGAGGAAGAAAGAAAAACTACACCACATCATGAATATATAAATTATACATCTGATTGACATTCATACTGAGATTCTTTTAAACTATACTACCATACTTACACTTATGTTAAAGCCCACTTCCACAGAGCCCACAGTGTAAACCTCTTATGCTTATGATATCTGAGAGACCATGGTTTAGGGTCTACAATGATGCAAATTACAGTGGCACTTGTCAGAACAGCAAGATTTGCCTTTATGAAACAAAGAGTTCGGGTTAACAACTGGCCTAAATTTAGCTTTGTGGAATCTGAAGCACGATAGCATGCTGCCAACACAAATTCTGCCTGCCAGAACCAGCCTTTCAGTGGCTTACATCATTTTCATATTTTCGTGTACCAGACGAAATGGTTCTGTAATGGAAAATGAGCAGATCAGGTTGCTTTCTTACAGAATGCTACACATCCAGGTAAATCTGCCCTCTGATACAAATTCCAGCTTTCTGCTCATAACTTCTGGATCCAGAATTTAGCCTTTATGTTATTACAATATTAAGAGTGATACACTTACTTACAAATACAATTTCAGCACATTGGCAGAGATCTTAAAGATAATGTGAACATGACGACTGTGAAGCCGTGAGCTCAGAAGCACACCTTGTGGTACAGGAAACTGGATGGTACCACTAAAAGAGATGACGGTGTTCATTCAGCCAGCTATTCTGAGGGTAAAATACCATCATATTTGTAATTAGATTGCATTTTTTCATGGATTGTAGGGAATCTCAAAATCATATACCTATACATGACAGGCTATACACATGTATAACTACACATAGCTATGCATACAATATGAATAACGAATAATGAGGGAAAGTATGTATGAATGTAGGTATGCATATATGCATGCATAAATAAATATGTATACACGTATACATACATATGTACCAATGAATTTATTATTTGCTGGCATTCCACTGAAAAGTCAGTATGTATTTGCATAAAAAGCATGTGCAGTATATATTATCTTACTATTTGATTTCATACTGTTTGATGATGTTAGGTCTCAGGCACTAAGGCTCAGACTCTCAAGGGTGGCCAGGTATACACCTTCTGTTGATGTTTTTGGCATCTGGGACTCTATTTCGAAAAGATAACCCATGGTTTCTTACCTACCATAATGGTGAAGTACATGCAGACTGTCATCACAAACCTGGATTTCTTAGGACAAAACTAACTGAAAATAATGTCAGTTTCAAGAAACTGAAACATCTGAATTATGGAAAAAATCATGTCAACTGAAAATGACATGTGAATTGAGATTCATAATTGCAGCAAACCTACATTATTCATATGCAGTGCTTAAAAAAAAAAAGTGTCTTCAACCTTTAATTATCTCCAAAATAAAATTAGGTACTCCAATTCTGTTCTTTTGTTATGCCTTTTCATAAGTTATTATTTAAATGTAGTGTGCCAAGTTATCTGATTATAATTATTAACCTTGTATTTAGGCCTCTTCTCACATTCAAGTTCATGATGAAGTAAAAAAAAAATATAAAAGAAAGACTGAAATAACTTACTGAGAAAGATTCGAAGTAAGAATGCTTTCTCAAGTCCTGTTTGCACAGTTGCGAGCAGGAGTCAGGTGTTAAAACATAGGTATGAAGTGTTATTTTAGGTAGTGTAGTGCAACCCTGAGGTTGCAGGAATTATCTGTTACCCTGTGCAAATATTTTGCATCTGGAACATCTACAATGACACCAAACTCCTACATTAGGCGATTGGATTGCTCCCAATGTGTATGCTTATTAAAGCTTGTCTAAACAAGTCTAAAGTTTAGGTTTCAAACTCCAGGTAACAGCTTGCAGTAAGGTTGCCTGTTGCTTATCTGTGACACAGTCTTTGCTTAGATCAATTTTTTTTTCATTGTGTAAACTCTGATTCCTTAACCATGTCTTCATTTTCCTCAACAGGATCTGCATTACCAAATAAACACCTAAAAACTGATGAGTTTAATTGGTAACACTAACATTTTTTTCTCCAGTATTTGATCACTGTCCATAATTTGGTTTTCAATGTTCTAGGGCTACACTAGCTATAGTGTAGCTGACTCTGTGCAATTACCGGGCAGGGAGGGTATCCAAAGAATTGTCCTGTCTACAGTCTGTGTATGTGGCAAAACACCCTATATCTGCAGTGGCCAAAGTCAGTGCCCGCACAGAGGGGACATTCATGAAATAAAATGGGTAAGATTTCTGT
>NW_010525882.1:0-13585 GCF_000687285.1 Phaethon lepturus | reverse complement strand
CTGCTGAATAGGTTAACAAGACCTGGAAAATTGTCCAGCTCATTTTTTCAAGGGGAACAGAAAAACTTGAGCTGCCTCCCTGAGGTCTTCCATAAGCAATCTTCACTGTGTCCACTGGACAACTGTTGGAGTATGGCTCACTCCATATCACTTTATTCACCATGTCACTAGCAGACAATCACATATCAGTCTTTGAAATGTCTTTAACTAGAGGGATGGAACACTTTTCCTATGAAGAAAGGGTGAGAGAGTTGGGGTTGTTGAGCCTGGAGCAGAGAAGGCTCCGGGGAGACCTTATTGCAGCCGGCCAGGACTTAAAGGGGGCCTAAGAGAAAGGTGGGGACAGACCTTTTAGCAGGGCTTTTTGCAATAGGAGAAGGCATAATGTTTTTAAACTAAAAGAAGGCAGTTTTCAAGTAGATCTAAGGAAGAAATTTTTCACACTAAGGGTGGGGAAGCCCTGGCCCAGGCTGCCCAGAGAGGTGGTGGGTGCCCCGTCCCTGGGAACCCCCCAGGTCAGGCTGGACGGGGCTCTGGGCAACCTGCTCTGGCTGGGGATGTCCCTGCTCACTGCAGGGGGTTGGACTGGATGACCTTGAAAGGTCCCTTCCAGCCCAAAGAATCTATGATTGTATGATTTTATGTTTGCCCCTATCTACATTGTTCATGTGCCTTTTCTGTATTTTCTTGTAAGCGTTATCCTCAAACTGTAGTGTAAGGAGCTTAATTCCAGAACTTGAATATTTCTCTATAAACCTGCTCTAAAATGGATGACTTAACAACTTTGATTGCTTGTTGCAATGCAGCTTATGAAGCATAATATCGTCTGGAGTTTCACAGTCCTGACACAATGTATACATAATGTACTGTAAATCGCCTGTGCAAAGCCCTTGAGATAGAAAAATTGCAAGCAGGCATGGGGAGCAGTATGCTTTTTTAACTCCCTCAAGTGTCTCCAGAGGGATATTTCATTATGTCAATTCGAGCAACGTAAAGGCTAAGAGCTGAACCATGCAGTTGCTATTTTCAATTATTCACAAATCCACCGCACAACACACAGAAATGGCTGACAACCTTGTAGGAACACTACCACGACAGCTCTGTTCTCTGGGTTAAAATTATCTTATCTGGTGGAGCCATTCAGATTCCTTAACACAGATAAATTATTTAGCCTTCTGTTTCCACATCCCTTGTTTGTTGCAGCTGTGCTACCGCCTTCCACTTTCTTTGAGAAGGTTGCCTTTAACAATATCTCCGTTTTTGCTAAATTTTCCAGCTTACCTAATAAAGAAATAGCAAGGAATAAATGTCATCATAAGATTTCAGAAAATTAGCTCATTGATGTTTTAGAATCTTGTGAATTTTAACAAAAATTTAGCCTATTATTAATAAGACTACAGCAATACCTTATTAACAAGAAGACTACACAAACTTAGAAAATGGATGCATTGTTTTATGCTGCTTTTGTTCCTGTAAAGTAGTTTAAAAGGTACTCTGAGTAGAGATCATCCTTGGATTTTTTAACAACGTATGTAGCCTCTAACTGGCAAAATATCTTTGTAATCTGCCATAAGAAGTACCATTTATGTACCATCTTAAACTTGTTTTTCAAATGACAAGACAGAGAAATGAGAATAATGTAGTTCACCCCAGTATGTATTGTAGACAACTGTAGTTGAAATTCTTAATTGAACTTAAAAGTGTTTTTTTTCTAGCCAGTTACTACTCTTCCTTTTAGTGTACAACAGAACTTTTTTCTCATCTTCACTCTTTTTGTTAATGAGGATCTTACACATGCAGGTATATTACAAGCTACACATTCCTGGAACAAATGCTCCTTCCTCAGAGCATTTCTTTAACCTGGTTGTTGAGTGAAGGCATTTGCCTATAGCACAGCTATGGCAATTATGGGCATGGTGGTAAATAAATCCAGAGCTGCTTCAGCATTTGTTGTAGCTAGTGTGAACTTCTTGCTAACTGAAAAACCCACAGACCAATAGAGGCATCTTCAATACATGCTATTTTTTATTTTAACTTTGCATTTACATATTTTGTTTGCAAAATTTTTTTATATTGTAGTGTGTATTCATTGTTAAAGGATTAATTTTCTACCAACATTCTCTTTATATTCATGCTCTGTTATTACTGTAGTTATGCACTTACCTTTCCTTATTTTTGAGTATTATTTTTCTTAGTATAAAGCATTTATAAACACATTTACAGACTTATTTTTTCCCCTGTCTGAACATCTCACCCTTATACCCAACAGCAAGTGTCAGAATATATGTAAAATTCTAAGGTAGGTGACATCTTGAAACAGTGGAGGACTATTTATGCCAGGTAGTTTAGTATGTCAGATCGAAAGAGCCATATCTGCAGGGGAGGGCCCTCATGGGTTAGAGACAGATAAATGGCACAGATATACAGTGAAGACAGCTTATGAGATCAAGCTTTCTATTCATCTTTTATTCTGCAAGTCACGGCATTATGAAGATATTACAGGGATACAGAGTGTGAGATAATAATACTGTGTGGAACATCTGAGTATAAGTCAGCATTTGGGGTGGAGTGCTAAAAATATGATTTTGGATAAATTACAGTTTTGTTTGGCAGGTTTTATTACTGAAAGAGGATGAAGATAGAGAAATACATAAATTGATTTTGCGTTGTATTTTTCCGTGAGATATGCTTTTGTACAATATATATGGACTGCCCTTTAAGAGGTTATAAAAAACTCATGTTCTGTTAATAGCAAATAAGCCAAGTGATTGCAAGTGTCCCCAGGCCTTTGCAGGTGATATTCTTTAATGCAGAGTAGAAAAATAAAGCTTTTTATCCTACATATATAAGATATCACTAGAAAACTTTCTGGAATATTTTCTCCTCTCCTCTCCTCTCCTCCCCTTCATGTTCTGTTAATAGCAAATAAGCCAAGTGATTGCAAGTGTCCCCAGGCCTTTGCAGGTGATATTCTTTAATGCAGAGTAGAAAAATAAAGCTTTTTATCCTACATATATAAGATATCACTAGAAAACTTTCTGGAATCTCCTCTCCTCTCCTCTCCTCATGTTTTTTTCTCCCTTATACTACCTGTGTGTTAAACCCCAGATGCACCATGGGCACTGGCAGATCTCTAGTGAGCAATTTCTTCACTTTGCTCACTTGTTGTGTAAACATTTAGGATAGCAGACTGCTATCTGACTACTTACAAACGTTGTTAATTAGACTAAATGAAATTCTACCTCCAATACTGAAATATGCACATTGATCTACATTCCCTTCTGGCACCCTGAAAATCTTTATTGAGAAAAGATGTCATGGATATACCTAGCTTTTTCTGGTTTTGTTTGTTTGTTTGTTTTTCCAGCCTGTACAAAACACAGTGGCTAAAATCTTCTTAAATCACAATTCTTACTACATCTCTCCCTGTGTTCATCCTTAGATATCTCCTGATCTGACTTTTTTTGATGTTTCAATTCCAGTTCCTGAGGAGTTTTCTTATTTCTGATTAATTTCTGCTAATTCATTTGTCCCTATCACTCCATTGTCCCCCACACCTTTTCTTCTTTTCACCATGTTTCCCTGTTGTTCCTGAAATTCCATTTATATCCCTAAGCAAAAAATATCCCCTTCCTTTCACCAGTGTTCTTGCAAATGCCTTTTTCAGCATACAGGATTGCTATCCCTGATCAATAAAACCCCTGCCTCCAGCTATAAGATTTATAAAAGCTGTTTCAGAGACAGAACTATCCTCTGGATCAGTTACAGCAGTATATTTCTATTTAAGCTGCCTGGGTTTTGAAGGTTGTATGTTTGCTATGATTTTTTGTTTCTGGGTTGTTTTTTTTGTTTGTTTGTTTGTTTGGTTGGTTGGTTCTTTTGTGTTGTTTTTAAAATTTCTTGGGGCTGCTAAGCCACATTCTCAGCTGGGTTAAACTGGCCTGTCTAACCAGTTCACTCCCTAGCTCAGGGAACTGTGTTGATTTATGCCATATTTGCTCTAATACCTGTCTTTAACAGACTGAATGTTCTTACACTATGAACCTGTTTTACTCTAGCTGTGGATTTTATAGATGCCTAAAATTAGCTTGAAGATTGCTTATGGCAAATGCTTCATTCTAAGTAATTGTGCTATCTCCTAAAATTTATCAAGGGTCTGCTGCAGTTAACACCTAAAATAGGAAAATCATTGTAAGCCACTGATGACTGTGCTTATCAGAGCTACGTAAACAATATTAGCTTTTGGTGTAGAATAAGTGAGGGATAATTAACAGTAGTTACTGAATTTTATAGTTTTATTATATAAATATTCTAAGTATCAAACTAAGCATTTGACAGCTGAACTGATTGAAAATGTGTGTCTCTTTTTGCTGAAATAAGTTTCCTTCAATTTTGTCTGATTCTGAGGGAAAATATATAGTAAATCAAAGTCTTTTGGTTTTTTCTGATTGCTTTTCCCCATTCAACAGTTTGGGAAACAAAAGAAACTGTTCTCCAAAGAGATCTAGCAAGTTACTTTACATTCAGTCTGAAACTATGGTATTTGCTCCCAAATATTACCTAATTTGGGGTTATATTCAACAAGTTCTGTTGTACAAACAGCACCGGGGATTAGTTAAGGTGAAGAAGGACCACATTTGTAGGAAGATGCTTGCCCCATTGCATAGTAACCAGATGCATACCGTTTCATCTGAGGTGAGATTTTTCTGAATACCGTTTTATTAAAAGCTTCCAGAGCCACTTTCTCTGTGCAGCTACTGAGGAGCATTTGTTTTCATTTTGTTTATTAAATAAAATCCTGTACTCACATGTCATTGGATATATTTGTAATTTCCTTAAATCTGTATCAGAAAGTGCAGAAGGCCAAAGAGCTGAAGTTTCCAGGCATAGACCCCATAATAAAGTAGGAAAGAAGAAATAAAACTTGAAATGCATTGTTCCTTTCTTTAACCTAATGAAAGTCTTCATTCTGGGTTAAAGTACAATTATTTTCCCTGGGTGCCTTTATCGGTGGAACACAACATTTGTTAAAGGCACAAAAATATTGGTATTTTTTTCTTTCAGGGTCTCTTTTGGATATGTAACCTGCACAGGAAGAAAAAATGCTGTTAAAGTAGGTATTTTTCCTACCAGTCTTCTGTTAGACCAGTAACAGAGATTGCTGCTCTGTAAACTGAAGGTTGTTGCATTTACTCACTTTAGAGAAACAGTATTTTTGCATTATTTCATAGAAAGGAAGTCTCTAAAATTGTTCCCCCATTGACAGTAATGTGTTGGCATCAACACCAAACCATATTGCAGGGTATATCGCGTTAGAGGCATCTGAATTCCCTGTTACCAGCAAGGAGACATCTGGTTCATAACTTTTAGCATAGCACGTCTCTTGATGTAGCATCAGCATCCTAAATCAAGCACAACAAAAGCTCACACTTGGAGATCAAAAGCCCATTTGCAGTATCGTTAATTTCTAATTGTGTATTAAAACCCAAATGAATTGTATTTACAAGAGGATACACACACTCAAATCAACACCCTTCTAAAAAGAAATGTACAATTTGGAGCAATTACGATATTATTTACAGGGGTGTTCCTAACCCAGTCATTGAGGTGGCCTGGATACCAAGAAACCAGACTCTACATCAGCAACTTATACTGTGTGAAATGAAGATTAAAACAAGTCATTTCTCTCCATCACAGCGTTTGATATGGCTTCCTGTGCAATGGCTCTGAGAAAGCTCAGCGTGTATTGATGGTCTAAACAATCTCTGTCCGATGGCCTGAAAATGGTTCCTGTGAAAATGTTCTTGAAGCATTTCCACAGAGACTCTGAGATAAAGTGACTCGGAAAACAAAAGATTTCTAATGTATTACCCAGTTGGTTCAACTTCAATTTCCTAAATAGGTATCTCTCATATGGAGATGTAAAGCTACAGTGAGCTGCTGTTGGAATTTTTTTTTTTCTGACTGCTTTATGAGTGATGCTTATCCCATCAAGGAGCCACGCTGTTTACATGACCAGTTGAGATACAAGGAAAGGAAGAAAAAAGCACATCTGGAAATTTCAGTGTGAGGCACCACGTATTTGTGAGAACCCCTTTCCATGGCTAATAATGATGTACTAAAATCCAGCATGAAGAAAACTCACCATGAACCTCAACATGATACATTTCACGAGCATAAAAGACAAAGTCTATCAGGTTAACAACTTACTATAAATTATCGATGTGGTTGTATTTATTGCATATAATTAAACGGCTCTTACTTTATCCTATAAAGGACTGTTACAGGTTTGTCATGATGGCTAGTTAATTTACAGACCATTTTGCAGTTTTATGTTGTGTTTGACAGGAACGCTTGCCTAAGCAAACGGTGCCCAGAGCAAACAAGAGTTTCAGAAAAACACACTCAGAAAATACAACATGTGTTTTATTTCCCTTGCTCTGAGGTCTAAGTTTTCCAGGTATACATGCTGTTTAAAGGTGGCAACTATTATCTTGGGCACAGCCAAGGAGAGGGGAAAAAATAAAGAAGAGGCCATTTGCCTTCAGTCCAGTTTGGTCATTTCAAGATCCAGAAAATATGTTTCTAGATTTTCAAAAAGACTGAAATATTGCCCTATACTTTGCTTCCAGTCTGCAAATAGGCTGTGCACCATCAGACCTGTTAAATTCTGCTGAGTCTGTTAGTATCCCACTGTATTACCCCTCTGTTAGTACCCCTGTCATATAGTTTTACATTTCTATGGTCTATAGTGTTTACATTTACGCACTTATTAGTCAGACTCATTTGTTTGTAAAGCTTTGATGGAATACTGTAGAGCAGTTCAGTAAGTATTCATTGTCTAGAATAAAATAACATATAAAAATCCAGGAAGCATTTTCTTAACACTGAAGTGGTGAAATCTGAGGATAAGAGGATGATTTTTATGTTACATAAGTTGATGTACATAATTTTTCTATGTATTTGTGATGCATCTGTCATACTAAAATCACTAAAAATATATTTTGAACGTATTAATGAGCACTTCTGCTGTGATCTGAATAGGCTGCCCCTCAGAACAGGAATGTGTACGGTTTTTTTAGGATACAATCAGAGCTTACGAGGCATGAGAAAGTAGCCATTTAAAAAAATTATAGCTCTATGTCATTGCCTTAGTGCTTTTACACAGTAGACAAAGTAAATTGAACTTCCATTCAGCAATTCTACCAGCAAAATGACTCCTCATATTTTACTATAGTTACCAGTGGAAGTATTGGCTAACCTATTCTTTATTAAAATGTTCATTTTCCTTGTACTGCAATGCCCCTGGCCTTGGCATATTTCTTGTGAGCTGCTACTCGAAAATTCTCTGTGCTTGGCAGAAGTCAAGAATTTATGATGTGCCTCTGAGCAACACTGAGGCAAACAGCAAAAGCTGTTATCCTTAGTGCACTTTTGCAAGGCTATCTGTTAAAATGTGCATCTGATCTGAAATTCCTGTTTGTGTTTCAATATTATTTTGATGCTGCCTCGCCAAAAAAAAAAAAAGGAATAGCAACAACGAAAATCCTTTGCCCAGCATGGTATTCAGGAGTTGAATAATCCCATAACGCACAGATCAAATGTCTCTTATCTGCAAGACATTGAAAAATAAGTAGAAAAACATGGACTCTGGCTTAACAAGGACCAATTACCCTTGTCCTTGTTAAGCCAGGCTATGATGTGTAGCATAAACTTGGACTTCCATTGTTATGCTGACTTTGGATAAGATCGGGACCTATGTCTCAGAAGCTATGACAGCCTTAGTTCTGCGAAAAACAATATATATATATACACAATTAAAGTCGCTGTCACAGGCAAACAGTGAATGTAAATTCCCACAGGGTGCCTACTAAATAAATCTGCGTATGACTCCTCAAGGATGACTTCCTTGGGAACAGTATTTCTGCAAATGCATTTTTCAGTGACAGAAAGTTTGCATCTTGGAAATAATTCAATGTTTCTTGCTTACTCATTTTATCATGCTGGCTGTTTACGGGGGGTGGTGTGAGGGGGAGATTTTAAAGGTTATGTTTCCTTAATTCTTAGTTCTTCCACTTCACAAAAAGTGAAGTGCTCTCTGCCACACACAGAAGAAAACTGGAGGATCCAACTCCATATCTTCATTTATTACAGCTGGAAAAGTTGTACTTTTTCTGTCCATGGGAAAATTCTCCACAATGCCATCTGAAGTGTTTTTCTCCCAACGAGTTTTGAGACATTATCAAACTGCCATGGCTTTAACAAATTACTGCAAGGTAGATGAAACATATTTATTGTTTCTGTGCCTGATTATTCTGGCACACATGTCTGTAGATGAAGTTTAAATCAGAAGCATTCTCTAGTCTCACATGACAGGATCAGCTGTGTTCCAGGCTTAGTATTCTTAAGGAGGTCCAGGCTTACCTGGTTAATGTGGAAAGCTTATTCTTAAGAGGGATATTTTCAATTCTTGACATGGTGGTGGTATGAAAAGAAAAAAAAAAGATATCACCACTGAAGGTTATTTCAAATGTGGACGCGATCTCCCTGAAATGGGTTGAAAGCCTCCCATTTAATTTAGTGAGGTAGTTTCAGACTATTAAATTTCTGGGTTTTTTTCACTGAGAATCAAATCCAAAGTTTTTATGGAGACTTGAAATGCTAAATAACGTGTTCCAGCAGTTAATGCAGTTCACTGACTGCCTAAATTACTTTCTAATGCTTTGGTATATCTCTGAAAATAGGCTGGCTGATATAAAAGTCAATGCACCTTTGTTGACAGCTGTTGTCCAGTCCTTTATGCACTACTATTTTTCATAATGGTTTTCCTCCTTCTAGTTGATGATATATCACAGCATCCTAGCTCTTGGTAGCATTCAGCCTGATATAGAGTAAGCTATGTTCTGGAGAAAATATATAATTTTCCAGTGACTAATCCTGACCTGCAAAACCAGCTTCAGTGACCATGCCTGTCTTGGTGACCAGGATATGAAAATAGCTTCAATAGATATAGACAGTATATATTTTTTTCAAAAAAATGGAAAAATACATAAAGGCACAGTGACAAATTCTTAGGAGCATATATTAAGCAAAATACAGGCATATATTAAGCAAAAAACAACCTTTCAAAATTCCTAATAGGCAAATTCTTAGAAGAATCTGCTACAAGAGCAGCATGCTGATTTGAGTCATCTGTTCTTCTTTACTTGTTTTTGAAAAATTCCTTTTCAGCATCTTTTATGATCATCCCCCTTCCTTTTTTCTATCTTGCTTTTGTAATCATTCTGTTAGACAGCAGTTAGAGTTTGATTTTTAATGAGATCAACTGCCATGATTTATAGCTTGTTTTCTTCTTAAGCCAGAACCTCTCACACTGACTCATGCTGAGTATTATTTGATTGCTCAAATAGCTGTATTGAGTTCGGCTGAATTACTGGAGGAGTACGTTTCTTCTGAAAGAAAAAGTCAAGACTAGCAGAACCCATCGCTATAATAATTTCCAAGAAAGGAAACCAGAACCCCATTTAGGCATTTTCTTTAGAAATCCTTGATATCTGAGTTAATTCCCATTTTTTTCCAAGTAATAAGTATTGTGTGAGCAGGTGCTCATGTTAAAAATTTGACCCACAGATTTTTCCTGCTTATGGTGCAGTGTGTGTCTTCTTGTCTCATCTCAATCTATCAAGCATCTCCATCTCCTACACGATTGTGTTTCTTCCCTTGCTTCACAGCAGGATCCTGGAAGTTAGAATGTCTTTTGTACCTGTACTTAACTGTTGTCTATGAAGAAACAATGTCACACTTATCTGTGTTTTAACTGGAGTAGACATTGAGATGGATGTTGGTTTACTGTTTTGCTTTTCCAATGATTGCCATCAAATGTTGGCATAATATACGGAATATATGGTTGTTTTTGTTTGTCCTCTCTGTTAAAATGTTGACTTTAAAATATTGTGTAACTGGCATAGAAGGAGGAGTAAACAATAGATATGAGCGGGAAGAGGGTCACTGTTATTATTAATTTAAGTTACTGTGAAAAGAAATTTTCAATATTTCTTAAAAAGATAAGTGCCCCAATGTGCTAGTGTAAAAAACCAAGCAGCTAATATTTTGAGGCTATTTTTGCAAATAAAATACATTCTTTAATGTTTTTCCAGTTAAAAACTGAGGGCAAAACCCAATATATTGATCCAAAAGCCTCTTTCAAGGGAAACAAATGGAGAGCAAACATGTCATGCACACCTGCTGCCAAAAACCTTAAACAAATAACAGCTAATCAAAGCTGGTGCCAACTACAGAGGAGAAAAAAATAAAGGATATTTAAAAAAAAAAAAACTCAGAGGGATTTAAAAAAATAGAAGTCACTGATGTTTTGGACTTTAAATGCTAAATTGCATGGAGGAACTATGTCCATTGCAATGCCTTCCCTTTTGTGCACTGAAGCCTGTATGAACAGCTGTATTAGGCCGGATCAAAGCCCAGCCTACTACAGCATCAATATCCCGTTTCCTCTCATATTCTCTGTTGGAAGTTTGGAGAATAAATGAGTATAATTTTCCAGTTTATAACCAAATTCCGTATGTAGGCTCTCTTACTTGCAAGTTTTAGCCACCTGCTGTACCTGCAGAGATCATTTCAGAGGCGGATTTTTTAATTAGATCCCAAAATATTGTCAGCGTTTTTTCAAATCTTTCTTAAATTAGTACAATAAGCTGATTACTGCTGCTGTCTGCAGCGGGGTGGGGTAGGGTTAGGTTTGCACTAGAGGAATAAATGCTGTCAGATGTTGGCAGCAGCTGAGGCTGGATCGGCAGATAGGACTTACCGTGTTGCCTGCACCCATCCCCTGGTGGGTGAACACCCATCCCTCTCCGGCACCCAGTGTAGAGGCACATAATTCTGTCCCATCTCCTTTGCAGCTCACCCTTTGGGGTCCGTTTACCTCTGACGAGCAATGTGTCAGTCCTTTGTGCCGACAAAATCTTTCATACTTGCCATAGTATCCTCTTCAGACTCAGGCTTATTTATCTATTTATTTGTGTGTTTAGGAATGCAATCACTTGATCAGACTTAGCGATCTCTTTCTCTCTGCCAACATCATTTCTCATCACCTCACCTGCAGTGCAGGATGGGATGTGAAATACAATTTATATCCTGTGCACTGTTTCAGTACATTAAAATTGAGTATCAAAACACTTCAGTTTCCCAGGTAAGAATGAGGGCCATGGAGTTTTAATCTTTTATTTTTTGCTTTTTATTTCTTTTCTACAATTTTGTAATATAATATATATCGGTAAAATTGCACCTCAAAGCATCATTATCTTCCAATTCAATAGATGTTTGAAAAAGATATAACTCGGAAGTCTGGAAAAAAGCAAAAATATTTGGTAATATTCTCAAAAATTTTTAGAGTTTTATTTGTGATTTACTCTTTCTTATTTACTCTTTCACTAATTCCACTTGAGCTTTCTTTAGACTGAGTAGCTCTCTAAGCTACAGAGAAAAATAGAATAGAAAGTTAGATTTTAGCATCACAATCTTTTAATAAAGATGTATTGGATTATACTGAAGAAGTAATATTATGTATAAAAACCAAGATCTTATACTGGAGAAGCTGGTGTTTATATTTAACCAATATCCCAAAATGGTGGCATTCACTATCCATTACACAAAATAGGAAACTTTTATAAGATTCATTACCATGAACTGAAAGTAATTTACAAAACCAGGTTTTGATGTTTATGTTATTGGAAAACAACCATTCTTTTAAAGTTGAGCAGTAGTGTAACATTTTATATAAGCTTGATTTTAATTAAATTTTAACATGTATTGCTTTATTTGCTTGCATTTTTTGCCACAGGCTGATTTGAGGCAATTCTTGAATTATTTTTTTTTCCCTGGTGTGATTTTGTTATTAAAAAAGTATAATACTATATATTGTAAAAAAAAAGTTTGTAAATGAAAAACTGGCTCTCCACATTTGAGCTCAGTAATGGCTTCATCTAGTGAATTGCAGTATCAAATAATGATACAGATACTCACTTATATAATCAGCGTTTCATATGTGTTTTGGAGACAAGAGAATTTGTCACAGTAGGATCTTTGGTTGTCTAAACACATTATACACATGTTTCTTTGAATTTCCTCTAGAGGAAAAAAAACATTCTGCCACAGGGTAAAAAAGGAGGCTCAGTTATATGTATGATACAATGAATCTGTGTGTGTAATCCAGATAACTTTGAATGCATGCAAGTTAAATATTGAATATTTAACGCAGAAATACTCTAGTGGAAAGCTGAAGCTACCACTTACCTCTATGTAAGACCAAAAAATCGTTAGCATATAATGCCGTTCTTTCTCCAAAAACAGATTACACAAATATTTTTCTTTAAGTACACAGCCTGCTGTGTAACAAAATGGTGTTAGAATCAATGCAGATTTCAGTCTGCAAAACAATTTGGGGTAGTACCAGCTGTTTTAATGGTCAGATCATTTTAACTCTTCAAATATAATGCAGCAATGTGTCTTTACAAAATCAATAGCTTCTCCAATTACAGCTAACATGGTTCTCAAGACAGGCTACAAATACCATGCAATTACACTCCAAGGCACTATTTCTTTTTCTTGTGCCAGCTCTTCTTGAGACTGAATAGCTAAAAGGAGCAACTAGTTTCTTACTTTCTCAACAAATACTTATTTTTTCTAGTATACTAATTACTACCAGTGGAAAGTCAGTTTTACTTGGAAATTTTGCCTTTGATGTGAATTTCTAGGGAAGAAGCAGAAGGCCCTGCTTTTTTTTCACACGTTTATTTAATGGGAAAAAATTGTCAGTTTAGTCTTCTTGATCCCCTTGAAAGAATAGGCATAACATCCATGTTGGGTTCTGTAGCCATGCTCAGTAGAGATGGGAGTGAAAATCACTCGTTGATAAGTCCCATAGAGTGTCTGTCAAATGCGTCTGCGTTTTTGTCCCATCTATATGGGTCTAGCATGAACTTCCCTTCAAGATTCTCACTCATGTTACAAGACAGTTCCTCCAGAACTTTTTAATTCTTGGGACTGGCAGAAAAACTTTGGTCTTACAGCCCTGAGCTTCGAACCACCGAGTATTTCACCACAGAAATAATTGTTCAGTGTATGATAAAAAGTAAGAGAAAATTAATAAATTTCTTGGCAGAAATCGTTCACCCATCCATCTCTTCCAAGCTCCAACAGAGCCAGGTAGCCCACCTTATCCATAGATTCTAAGGGTCATCAAGCCAGGGAAGACACAATACCATCTCCCTGTAGTGTATCTTCTGGTTAAACTTCTGAGAAACATTTTAACTTAAATGCCCCCCTGCCATCCAGTAGCTATGGACAGAACAAATTCCATCATAACATGTTGAAACACAAGAGAAGTGCCATTTTGCACAATTGTGAGGGAAAATCTATTTTCATCAATGAATGGCTGAGGAAAATGTGAGGACTAAGTCACTGAGATCAATGGATGTCACAAAAAAAGTAATTAGCCATAGGTGAAACTAGTTCATATGAAACTTATTGGAAATTCTGTGCTATTTAATCAAGTGAGGGGGTTTTG